>NC_053026.1:598556156-598614651 GCF_003073215.2 Triticum urartu
TTTTTTCGTTTTCTTTTTGGTTGAGGGAAGTGCGAATTGATTTGGTACGTACAAGTACAATATTACTACACGTTAGGCTTGTCCCTAAAATTCAACCCGCGTCTTGTTATATCCCAAAAATTCAAATATTGTGCTCCCAAAACTGGCGCCTTCACAACCCGCGCCTTGCTATCCTGAAATTACAACGCGCGCGAAAACTCCCTCCAGCTGCCAAATCCCAACACGCGAAATCCCCCTTATAACCCTGAGCCGAAAGGGCCGCTAGTTCAAATCGGTGGGGGTACTTTTGTAACACACCCTACATTTTGGACATGCACGTTCCTAAGTCATGCTTCACCCCCTCCCATCGTCTCCTTTTCGCCATTCAAAATCCCAGGCCGCCATAACCTCTCCGCTCCAGCCGCGAAACCCCACCCTCCTCCGTCCGCCACATCACTGCTGCCCAGCCGCAGCCTCTTCCCCGACGACGTCGTCCAGCGCAACAGCTCGACGTCCCTCGTCCACCTCCCCGGATGAGGATCCGTCGTCCATCTCGCCGTCCCGCCGGTTCGGCCGCCCCGTCCTCCACCTCCAAGGAGCTGCTCCGACGATCGCCTCGTCTATCGCGGCTGCTCCATCCCCACAGCGCCGCCTTAACCTGCTCCACCGGAACCGCAACATCCTCACCGACTCCTCGGACGAAACCGAGGCCTACTCGGCGCCACCAAAGAGGTTGTACACTCATCCCATCGCACCTTCTCCTTAACTCGACCTCCCGGCGCCGACGGTGCTCCATCTCGCACCCCATGGAGCGGCTACCTTGAAGCCGGCACCGCGGGCGACATCTCCACGGCGGCTCTCCCCCAGTGCGAGGCCCCTTCGGCGGCGGCGTCCATACCAGCCGGATCTGCTGCTGCTGCTCCGGCTCTCGCTCGATCGCTCACTCGCCCAGCTGCTGCTGCTGCTCTTCCCCTCACTCGTGCTGCTTCTCTGCTCCGATTAAGCCACACTTCAGTCGACTGAATCAACTTTTGGGTCAGTCGATTTTCAAGGGTTGGGGGGCTCGCCGGAGAGGTACCCCACTATCTATCTTAGGGTTCAGGGTGGGGGCGGGGGGCCTAGAGGGCTGGCCGGGGCGGCGGTGGCGAGTTGTTTCGGGGCGGCGAGGCGGCGCTGGGGCCGGCGGTTCGGCCGGTGGTGGCTGGCGGCTCAGGGGGGTGCAGGTTGAAGATGAACTGCAGGCCCTCCCTAAACTACATGTCAAGTGCCTCTCTGCTACCATTGCGTTCAATTTCGACAGTAGCATTCAGATCCACAGTAAATTTTAGTTTCGACAGTTAAGTTCAGAGTCAACAGTTTTTACCTCATCTGTTGTATTCAGGTGGTTTTTGGTGATTTTAATTTTACATCCATTTTACATCATCTATTGGAGATGCTATTAGAATCCCACTTGAGATTGACGATGTCTGTCTTGTGCTGCTTCAGCCTTGATGTCTTACGGCTCACCGGAGCTGCTCCAACGACAGAACGATCCGTCACAACAGAGCAGTGCCCTGGACGCCGTCTACAGATTCCTCAGATCTTCCTCCACACCTCCGACAGCCACCTCTGCCTCAACTGCTTCAGCGACCAACCCAATGATGCTGAGGTAGACACGGCTACGGCAAAGAGGTTGTACACTTGTTGCATCACTTATTACTATACATTCACGTCGATCCATTAGGGCTATTTTGGTTCAATGGAAAAACATCGATCCACTGGTTGTTACCATCACTCTAAATTTCTGCATGCTCTCCTTACATAATCTCACCATATGTTTTTCGTATGCATGTCAGATATTGTACATAGTCATGCTGAACATGTAGAGAAAAAGAGAAGAGTTTTGCACGGCAATACAATGTCATGCAGACATCGCTCCATGGTGGGTTCAATGGCAAACCCTCCCCACCCCTCTCCAAATTGTAATCCAGAGGAAGATATCTGTTCTAAGGCGGATTCGGACACCGCTGACCACTCCAATTTACCCCCCAATGTGTTTGCTTTACCTTGGCATGATGATGTTAGTCATATCATGCATATGTTGCCTTGCAGTGCCTACTTTTCACATCATATATGTCATCTGCTTAGTTTAGACATGTTCTGTAATGCCACCTGTTTAGTTTCTATATCATATATGGGAATTATGCAGTCTCATATCTTTTAGCCAGCCATAATATATGTGAAATGTGCAATGCCATCCTGTTTAACCGGGCATCATATATTTGAATGATATCTTGCCCATCCTTTTCTTCATTACATTTCCATTTGTCGACAATGTTTCATTAAACTACTCTTCCTGTGAATCAGCCATTTGGGTGGGAGATGGAAAAATCTGGAGTGAAAACAAGGCCTTCAGAGCAGACAGTGCTACCTGTCGAAGCAGATCTGTTGTTGGGTCCCGATAGCTCCTCAGAGATGGATTCAGAGACAGATGACCGGTCCTATTCCCCCACTGAGGTGTATGCTCTAACTTGGCACGGTTATACTGCTCATATCATGCGTACAGTGTCTTGCATTGCATAGTTTAGACATCATATACACAATATTCAACACCATGTTCTTAGTTCAGACATCATATCGAATGCCCTCTGTTTAGCATATAAATCACATATGTGAATTAAATGATGCGATCCTGATTACTTAGATAACATGTAGGTGAATTATGTCATGCGATCCTGTTTAGTTATTCATCATATCTTTGAATTATGTTATGCTATGCTATCCAGTTTAGATAGACATCATATATGTGAAATTATGTCATGCTATCCGTTTTAGTTAAACAATATACATGTCAACTATTTCATGCCCTCTTTTTTTCACACTATCTATTGCATCTGTCTCTCATACAATGTCTGTACATTCAACTATGTTTCCTGTTTATTAGCCATTTGAATTGGAGCGGGTGATGCCAGTATCTAGCGGACTAAAAACACGGTCTTCAAATAAAACAGTGCTACCTCTTGGTGGAGATAGCACCCCGGTTGTACATGCACAAGAACCAGCCCTACCACACATAACCCAAACTCTCGCAGATTGTACCCCTACTACGATGGACAGAGAACCAGCTTCACCCAATCTAACCCCAACCCCAGCCGATAGTAACCCAGTTCCTGTTGACACAGCACCATCTCCACCACAGAGCTCCCAAACAAGATCAGTTTGTAAGGCAGCTCCAGTGCCCATAGGTCCAGTACTATCACAGCGAACCCCAACTCCACCAGTTAGTATGCCTATTCCTGTGGAGGAAGCACAACCAGCTAGTCGTAGTTTAGCATCTATCGCATTTGATGTTGTTAAATCGTATGTGCGTATCTTCCCATCTTGGAAATATTATACTGAAGATGAAGGAAAATGCCAGTTGCAGGTGTTTTTCCAGGAGTTATGTGTAAGTAATGTTATTCATGGCAATTACTTTGCTTCGTCCCATACATCCTACCTCCATGATGGTTATAATACAGCAAATTTTCCCATTTTTCTCTATAGAGAAGGACCAATTTGGAAACTTAGGATGAGGTAAACTGTGCTAATACCTCTGCTATCTTCAAGGATGCTTGGTGGCAGTATCGGAATTACCTGAAGAAAACGTACTTCACCGGCAAAGAAACTCATCAAATTCCCTTACGTTCTCCTGAGACACATTTACTGGACGATGACTGGGAATGCCTTGTTCTGTACTGGTCCCGAACCAAGAATGTGGCAAGGTCTATCAGCTCATTTTCTATTTTTAAGTATTATATTCTTGCGTCTTACTGTACTCTGTTCATGTAGAACAAGTGCCTAAACCTGAAGAACAACTGTTCTAATTTAAGATTCCATTGCTACCATAGGACATAGATATATGTTTGTTTGATGCTTTTATTATGTACTAGTACTTGGTAATAGAAGACTTGGTAGTTTAATCCTGTCCACCTTACTAATGAACTGGTTCACCGAAATGAGTTTCATATACTAGTACATGCTAAACTTGTTATGTGTCTGCTTGTTTCTTCTTTTAGAATGCTGACAGAATATTGGGGAAGAGTGCCTTATTAAGAAACAGTAAAGGAAGTAATGCAGATAAGGTTCAGGATAGTGACACATCCTGTCTTGGTTTAGTGTTGGAGTTACTGGCCACTACCGCTTGCACAAGCTATTCAAACTCACTGTCTGAATCAGTCCGGTTTCTTGAGTCTCAACTACAAGCTGAAAGACATCGATCAGCTGTGCTGCGAAAAGAAGCGGAAGGACTGCGGAAGTTCCTAGAGCATTCAGATGCATACTTTCTGGTGCAACAACAAGCGTTGGAGGATTTTAGCGCCAAACAGGACAAAGCTAATCAACTTGCTAATCCTATTGCCAGCATGGTGGATACCCATGATAACGTTTCTTGAGCTCTTCTGAAGTTGTTTTAGTTATGCTCTTGTTTTGCTGCCGCATTTATTTGCACTGGTGGCCAATTTTGACGGCCAGTGTATATGATATGCTGCTTTGTTCCCTATATTTGCACTGGTGGCGAACTTTGATGCCTAGTGGATGTAATATGTGCAATAGCCGTGATAGCCTAGCGTTAGTGTCGGTGGGAACGACACCTATGGGATCACAAGAATCCCTACTACGGTTGCGGGGCGCGGGGTCGTGAGAAGAGCGGATCAAACAAATAGCATGCAGTTCGTTTATCCAGGTTCGGGCCGCGGGTATGCGTAAAACCCTACTCCTCCTTTGGTGGATTGTATATCTGTGTCCTTGGGCTAGCTATGGTGCGTGACGAGCTCCAAAACGCCGAATCCTCCTCCTAGTCGCCTCGGGCCTCCTTTTATAGGAAAGGGGGGCACAGTAGCACCAGGAGGTGGAAAGGGGAACAGTGATGTGAGGTTATCCCTCACATTACATGACAAGGCGCATTTAATGCGTCTTGCCCAGGTGTCCTTGCTTTATCGGGGACGGGGGAGAGCCCTGTCTCGTCCGTCGCCGCTCCCTCTTGCGTCGACACGCGCCCTGGCCAGCAGCACCCGTGGTGCCATGTAGGCAGGCAGGCAGCTGAGGTGGTGCAGTGGTGGGTCTCCATGAAGATCTGCATGCCGCCACGCAGGTGCCTGCCCAGCTGGTTGGGTCGGTAGCTGCATGTGAACGGTGGTGGAGGTTTGACTGGCGTGGGCCTGATGGTGGCCCAAGGGGTGTTCTTGGCAAGGGCCTTGCTGGGGCCCTGGCGCCTGCTGTCATCCCCGGCAAGGCTCTTGCCGGGGCCTTGTGGTCCTCCTTGGCTGGGATCCCGCCAAGGATCATCATCTTCTGAAGGGTGTATCTGATCTCGAATGTCTTCACAAAGATCTGCATGCCACCACGGGGATGTCTCCCGAATCCTTGCCCCATGGGGCAGTGGACTCAAGGGTGACTCACTCCGTAGGTGTTGGGGCGAGCTGCCATGACAAGGGTTCTTTGCGGTTTTGCTGAAAACCGCCTCCCGGCAGGATCTTGCCGGGGGTTCCGCTTCGTCCCTTTGCTCTTTGTGGTCTTGGCCTTGCGTTTTTCTGGTTTCTCCTGAGCTTCGCCTTACCTTGGCTCACCTCCTTGCCTTGCTCAGTGTGTGGTGCCCGTGGCTCAGACTGCCGTGCCACAGTTTTATAGGGTACAAAAGTTGTAAACCTCTTTTTGTACACGACAGGAGCCCCCGGGGCCTGGGCCACACGTAAGCGCATCGCGTCGTTGGGCTAGGCCCAAAAAACGGTGCGCATGGGCAGGCGGTGCGGTTTTACCGCCGGTAGTCTTCTTTGACGCGCTGCGCTCCCATGCTTCCGCGCGTGGCGCGGGCGTGGGGAGGCGTGTGTGTGCGTGGGCGGCATGCGTGGGCTGAGCTCTGCATGCATGCGTCGTCGTAGTTAAACGGGGGCGGGTTTGCGCCTTCCCCATAAACGGAGGGAGGCGTGGAGGGCGCGGCCCATTTATTGACGGGGCGAGGCGTGGTCTTCAAGGCGTCCACTCCCCATGATCACGGGGTGGGGAGAGGTTGCCTCACCTGTCGCCTCGGTCCTGCACGCCTGCTACGTGGCTCTCATGCGCTTGGGGTGGTGAACGGTGGAGGCGGGAAACTGGGCTGCCGCGGGCTGGGGCGGCGGGTCGGTCCCAGTTCCCTGCGCCTTCCGCATCTTGATTGGCTGAGCGGGGCGGTCGAGCCCCCACCCCGTTACTTTATAAAGAGTGGGAGGGGGGATGGCAGTCCCGCATTCCTTCATCTCCTCCTTCCTTCGGCTTCTGCTCCCCCCTTCCATCCGTCATGGAGAGAGGGAATCCTGGTCCTTCAACGGTGGCGGCGAGGGTCGCCGCTCGACAACGCGTCCCTCCTTCTCCTGCGCCCACGGTGGCAGAGCCAGCCGCGAGGGGAAGGGGGAGGGGCCGAGGCCGTGGGCGAGGCCGAGGCGCTCGGGGAAGAGGAGGACGGGGCGGCGTGTCGGCCTCGCCTCCGCCAGCAGTTCTTCCCCCCGTGAAGGGCCACATTGGGGATGACCCTTGTGAGTTCTTCATCAGGCTACGCCGGCCGCCTCGCCGTCGCCTTCGTCTCCCAACTCCATTCGCGCGGGAGATGGAGCTGGATCCGCCGGAGCCGTTGTTGCTGCACATGAGGGGCTGCACGATCAGTGGCACACGGGCCCGCGTTGATTTCCCCGCCCCTCACGTGATGTATCTCTGTTGGGGATGGAAGACGTTTGCCCATATCCACCGCTTGACGGAGGGGCTCACTCTCCATTTTAAGCTGATGGAGGGTGGCCTTCTCTCCGTCAAGGTCTTCGGGTGCTTTGGGACCCGTGCAAGGTGCTGCGTGGAGAGCTCTTCTGATAGTGAAGACTCCTCCTCGGGCGGGAGTGACGAGGAGGACAGCGGCAGCGACGACGAGGGTAGTGGCGGCAGGATGACGGGTCCGATTAGGTGTCGGGCGCCGCTCCGTGCGGCACCGGCGACCCCATCATCCGTGTCGCCGGCTCCTGAACTTCTCGGGGTCGTCTCCTTGGGCGGCTGGCGTTGGGAGGCTGCGGAAGAGGAAGAGGGCGGGCGGCAAGGCCGTCAAGTCGGAGTACGCGGGCACCGACGCCTTCGACGCATGCTGACGTCCTGCCGCCTCGTCTTCGAGCTCTGCTTCCGGCGCCGCCATCACCATCCAGCCTTTGGACGGCCACCAAGATGTTCTCTTGGTGTCTTCTGCCACCCGTAGCTCGCCTAGGCGCTCCTTTTGCCTTTTCGCCTCCTTGACCTGCCTCCTGAGGAGAGGGAACAAGAAAGGGATTACGGGCACCTTATCTCTTTTTAGTTTGTAAGCCTTCAGGCCTTAGCTGAATTTAAAACTTGTAATCCCATCATTCATGTTTTTCATTCCCTATGGACTGTACCTGAGTGGAATGTTTTTAATGAAAAAGGGATGCTTGCCGGGTCATTTGTTTATGGGTAGAACCCACGACAAGGAGTAAATCCTTGATATCCTTAAGATAAACATTTGCTTGCCTGGCAACAGGCCTTGCCGTCTCCCCACTTCGCTCGACCTTTCTCACACCTTTGGCGGAGGCAGGGATGAGGTGGGTTCAGGCTCCTTGTTTCATCCTCTCACTGCCGCGACTACTACCAAACCTGGCCCCAGGAACGAGCCCTAGGGCCTAGAGTTAGGGGAGCACGGTAGTTTTTAGGAAAAAACGAGGTTTCACATACCTCAGTCCATAAGGGAATGCATGATAAGGGATGAAGAACTTATCTGAAGCTGTAGCCCCCGGCAACTCTGGTTTGCCGTGGGTGAATCTTTGCTCTTGTAGCCCCCGGCAATACTGGCTTGGCGGGGTCTAGATGCTGGTATGTCCCTCTTCTCTTTTTCGTCCTCAAGTGATCCGGCAAGGATACCTATGAGTCCTGCGAACCAAAGAAGACGAAAGAACGACAAAGAGATGCACACTCGACCTCTAAGCTAGGGGTTAGTCGTCTCTAAGCACTATCAACCCTAACCAAGGACGAGACTTGACCTAGCATGCATGCTATAACTTAGGGCGCCAGCGCTTCATTTATTTATGCTCAGGGTCTGCACCTGGCTTTGTACAAAGGGTTACATGCATCATCGGCAATGCTTGTACAAAAGGTGGCTTGCCGGGGGGCCCGGCAAGCCGCGCCTCACGGGTAAAACTTGCGAAGATGCTCAATGTTCTAGGAGTTACTCACCGGAACGGCATCTTCAGTCTCCAGGCGGACTGCGCCGGGCCTGGTGACTCGTATTACCTGATAAGGGCCTTCCCACTTTGGTGTCAACTTGTTGGAATTCTTGGCCGATTGAACGCGCCAAAGGACAAGGTCGCCTTCCTCAAGGCTTCGGGCATGAACCTTGCGGCTATGGTAGCGGCGCAAGGCTTGCTGGTAGCGTGCTGCTTTCACAGCCGCCCGAAGACGATCTTCCTCAAGGACATTGCGTCATCTTGCCGTAGTTGCTCTTGCTCAAGCTCATCATAAGCGAGCACTCGAGGTGACCCGTATATGAGTTCAGTGGGGAGAACTGCTTCTGCCCCGTATACCAGGGCAAAAGGTGTCTGGCTGGTGGCTCGATTTGGCGTCGTCCTGATCGACCAAAGAACCGTTGGCAACTCATCAATCCAGTGCCTTCCACTCTTGTGCAGCCTATCAAAGGTCTTGGTCCTTAAGCCTCGCAGTACTTCAGCGTTTGCCCTCTCAGCTTGACCATTGCTTCATGGGTGAGCAACGGAAGCGAAACAGACTTTGCTGCCAAGGTCTTGGATATATTGCATGAAGGTGCGACTTGTGAACTGTGTGCCATTGTCAGTGATGACCCTGTTGGGTACACCAAAACAGCACACTAGTCCCTTGAAGAACTTGACGGCCGACTGAGCTGTGACCTTCCTCACTGCCTCCACCTCCGGCCACTTTGTGAACTTGTCGATTGCAACGTACAAGTACTCAAAGCCCCCGACAGCGTGGGGGAAAGGGCCCAGTATGTCGAGCCCCCAGACCGAGAAGGGCCAGGAGAGAGGAATGGTTTGAAGGGCTTGAGCTGGCTGATGAAGCTTCTTTGAATGGAACTGACACGCTTCACACCTGGTGACTAGTGTCGTCGCATCCTGGAGGGCGGTGGGCCAGAAGAAACCTTGCCGAAATGCCTTCCCGGCAAGGGCCCTTGACCCGATGTGGGATCCACATATGCATCCGTGTATCTCCACAAACAGCTCCAGTCCTTCCTCCCGAGGGATACACTTCAATTTCACACCGTTCGGCCTCTTTCTGTACAGGACATCATCGACGAACTGGTACATGGTAGAGCGACGGGCTACTTTTTCCGCTTCTCCCTGCTCTTCAGGAAGTTCCCCTGTTTGGAGGAATCGGACGGTATGCTGTGCCCACGTTGGAGCCTGGGGCTCGACGGCGAGGACTAAAGGCATTTCCTCCACTATAGGAGCGGCTGTCTCGACGGCAAGAGCTCGATGCTCCGCCGGAGCTAGCCGTCCCGTGGCGGGCTCAGCGTCCCTGGCAACATCTTTGCCGGCGGCTCTGGGGAGCTCGGCAGGAAAGTACTTGCCGGGTCCTGATTTCCTCCTCTTGTTCTGCTCTGTTGATGGATCAACAGATGGCTGAGTTAGCTGGAGCACAAAGGTACCTGGTTCCACAGGTAGCTTGAGGGCAGCGCGTTTTCACAGGTAATCGGCGATATCGTTCTCCGCTCGGGGAACGTATTCATCCTGTATACCGTCGAAACGCTCTTCCAGCTTTCTCACTTCATCGACGTAGGCCTTCATCAACGGGCTCTGGTAGTCCTTGTTGACTTGCTTGACGACGAGCTGCGAGTCACCCCTGACAATGAGCTTCTTGATTCCGAGGTCTGCCGCAATCCTAAGACTGGCAAGCAACCTTCATACTCTGCCGTATTATTTGTTGACACCTCCCTGGGGAAGTGCATCTGGATCACGTACTTGAGGTGCTCTCCGGTGGGCGCGACAAGCAGTACGCCAGCCCCGGTGCCATGTAAGGAGAAAGCTCTATCAAAGTACATGATCCAACTGCAACTTGCCTCCTTGCCAGGGAGAGCGGTCTCTTGGGCTTCTTCATCAGGCGTTGCGGTCCATTCTGCAATGAACTCCACCAGGACTCGGCTCTGAATCGTCGAAGTACTTTCAAACTTGAGGCCAAAGCTGGACAGCTCCAATGCCCATTCCACAATTCTTCCGTTGCATCTGGATTGTGCAATATCTGTTGCAGAGGGAGGCGAGTGACGACAGTGATCTCGTGTGCCTGGGAGTAGTGACGCAGCTTCCTCGAGGCCATAAGAAGGCCGAAGAGCAGCTTCTGCACGCCGGAGTACCTTGATCTAGCTCCCTGCAGGAGGGAACTAACAAAGTAGACCGGGAGGTGCATCATTTTCTTCTTCAACGGCACTTCAACTGGCTGTGTCGTCTCTGCATTGGTGGTGTCAGGCTCTGTCGCTGCCATTACCTCGTCGTCAACCTCTCTCTGCGCCACTAGTGCGGCGCTGACCACCTGGTTCGTTGCCGCCAGGTATAGCAGCAACGGCTCCTGTGGCCTAGGCGCAACTAGTATTGGTGCGGAGGAGAGGTACTTCTTCAAATCTTGCAATGCTGCTTCGGCTTCTGGCGTCCACTCCATCGGGCTCGCCTTTTTCAGGATCTTGAAAAAGGGAAGGGCGTGCTCGGCAGACTTGGAAATGAATCTGCCCATGGCGGTGATGCAACCAGCAAGCCGACGCACAACCTTGATTCGCTTGGGTGCTTCAATCTGCTCTATAGCTTTGATCTTGTCCGGATTGGCCTCTATCCCACGCTGTGACACAAAGAACCCGAGAAGCTTGCTGGACGGGACGCCAAAGACGCACTTCTCAGGGTTCAGCTTGAGATTGATCTTGTGCAGGTTTGCAAATGTTTCTTGCAAATCCGGTATGAGGGTTTCCCTGTCCTTGGTTTTGACCACTATGTCATCCATATATGCTTCCATATTTCTATGGAGTTGGGGTTCAAAACCAATCTGGACCGCCCTTGCAAATGTCGAACCAGCACTCTTTAGCCCGAAAGGCATCCGCATGAAACAATACGTACCACATGGGGTGATGGATGCTGTTTTCTCTTCGTCTTCTCTTGTCATGAAGATCTGGTGGTAGCCGGAGTAGGCATCGGGGAATGACAACAGATCACACCCAGCTGTGGAGTCAACAATCTGGTCAATGCACAGCAACGGGAAGGGGTCCTTAGGACAAGCCTTATTGATATCTGTGTAATCAATACACAGCCTCCACTTCCCATTAGCCTTGTGCACTATGACCGGATTGGCCAACCACGTTGGATGGAGCACTCCTCTTACCAAACCCGCTGCTTCCAGTTTCCGGATCTCCTCTGTGATGAACTCTTGTCGTTCCAAAGCTTGCTTTCTGACCTTCTGCTTGACGGGCCGCGCATGAGGACAGACAGCAAGGTGGTGCTCAATCACCTCCCTGGGAACGCCGGGGATGTCGGAAGCTTGCCATGCAAACACATCGACATTCGCCCGCAGAAGGTGACGAGCGCGTCTTCCTATTTGTCGTAAAGGGTGGAGCTTATGGTGAAAGCCCCTCCCGTGCCATCCTCATTGACAGAAACCTTCTTGGTTCCCGGCGGTATGGCCCTGGGCTTCTTGTTTCCGCCGGTGGAGCTCTCTGGCACGTCCTCGACGGGAGCGCTACACTCCGAAGAGGTGCGCTTGCCGGAGTGGGTGTTCGAGGTCTCACCGGTCTTCTTCTTCTTCTTCTTCCCTCTCGGGGTCCCAGCGACAGGAGCAAGTGCCCTAGCGGCGGCAGCTGCTGCAACTGCTTGCTGGTATAGTTGGTCAGCGCATATCAGCGCATCTTTCTTATCGGAGGGGATGGTGATGATCGTCACAGGTCCTGGCATCTTCAGGGTGTTGTAGGCGTAGTGTGACGCCGCCATGAACTTGGCCAGCGCTGGGCGGCCAAGGATCCTGTTGTAGGGCAAGGGGATCTTGGCAACATCAAACATGATCCTCTCCGTCCTGTAGTTCAGATCGCTTCCAAAAGTCACGGGCAGCATGACCTTTCCCTTAGGTTGGCTTCTTCCCGGGTTGACCCCCTGAAACGTGCCCGTCTCCTCGAGGTCTCCATCAGGAATCTGCAGTTTCTCGATCACGGCAGGCGAGATCAAGTTCAGACCGGCCCCGCCATCGACTACCATCTTTGTCACCTTGAGGTTGCGTATTGTTGGTGAAACCAACAACGGCAAGCACCCGACCATAGTAGTGCGATCAGGGTGATCCTCAGTGTCAAAATGATAGGTGTACTGGACCATTTCAGCAGCCTTTGGGCATCAAACAACGGCTCTGCCGCTGTAATCTCTCGCGCCCACTGTTTAAGCTGGTGGTGAGAAGTATGCAGCGAGGCGCCGCCGTCGATGCACATGGCCTCTGTAGCTTTCTGAAACTCTTGGTCGCCGGATTCGTCATCCTCTTCGTGATCGTCGTCTTCTGGCTTTTTGTCATGGCCTCGGGCGGGCCTCTCCTGTTGTTTATCCTTGCCGTGATGGCCCGCCTGGCCGTCACGCTTCTTGCCGGACCCCTCAGCACCGTCTTGGCCCTTCTCCTTGTCCCGCCTCTCATATTCAGCCCTCTGCTTCTCAGCGAGGAGCTCAACCTGTCGGCAGTCTTGGAGAGCATGGCCTTTGGTGCGATGGATCTTGCCGTATCGCTTGTCGGAGTTCCCTGGCTTCTTGGCAACCGCCAAGGCCCGGCAGGCGACACATCTGGCAATTTCCTTGCCGGGGTCATCTGCCTTGGTTTTCTTGGTGGAGCCGGTGTCACCAGATCCCACGACGGCAAGCACAGCTTTACCTTTGCGCTTCCTGCTGCGGTGCCAGCCCTTCTTCGCCGGGGCGGTAGTATCTTCATCTGAGGAGTCGGTTTCCACGCCGGCGTCTTTGCCGGGGTACTTCCTTCCCTCTTCAGCCCGGGCACATCTGTCAGCAAGAACATAGAGTTCCTCTACATCTTTCACCTTGTTCATTGCCAGCTCTTCGCGCATCTTGCGGCTACGCACGTTCTGATGGAACGCGCTGATGATGGCGGCAGGGTGAACATCAGGGATATTGTACTGTATCCGGCTGAACCTCTGTATATACTTGCGGAGACTCTCGCCTCCCTTCTGGGGAATGACGTGCAGGTCGCTCGCTTGGCCATGGGCTTGGTGGCCTCCAGTAAAGGCGCCCACAAACTCATGGCACAAATCCGACCAGGAGGAAATAGAGTCTACCGGCAAGTGCATCAACCATGACATGGCATTGGGTTTAAGAGCCAATGGGAAGTAATTCGCATGCACCTTATCGTCACGGGCTCCGGCAGCTTGCATCGCAATGGTGTAGATGCTGAGGAACTCAGACGAGTGGGTCTTGCCGCTGTACTTTTCGCCCACGTCAGGTTTGAAGGTGCGGTGAGTGGGCCACTGGAACTGCCGCAGCTCACGGGTAAAAGCCGGACAGCCTACCTCGTAAGGTAGGCCTCCAGGGCTCTCCGGTGCCGGGTGGTTCACAGCAGGCCCTGCTCGCCTGTCTGACTGGTGGCTCGCTCCGCGCCGGCGCTCGATAGTGGTTCGAGCGTCTTCATGTTCTCGTTCTCAAAGGACATTGGCGCTGGTCACAGTGGGTCCGCGGGTCGGACGACGCTATGGAGATTTCGTCGCCCGCAACGTCGCGACGGGCTGGCGTCCGCGGTACCGGGCGAGGAGGAGGCGAGTGCACCGTGGTCGCGGCGCCGCCGGCTTTCCTGCCACTGGTGCGTGGGACTCCGTCGGAGCATCGACCCGGGGGCTCCACCGGACTCGGTTCGTCTTTGTTGGCCACCGCAACAAGCTTCGGATAGTGGCTCTCCATTCGTCGAGTTTCCCCGTAGTGGGAGGAAAATCGAGGAGGGCTTCTGCTGGCATTGGTGGCAGCGATACCTGCACGGATCGCGACGCGCTTCGACTTCTGATCACGTTGGAAGGAGCTCTATCACGACCCCGCGGTCGCATGCCATCTTCACCAGCGCCTCGGCGAGCGGGCAGGTCTTCTACCTCCCAGGAGTGGCGCTCGGGGCTCTTCCCGCGGCGACGCCCGGGGTCTTCAGCATGGTTGCGCCGTTCGTCGCACGCCGCTTGAGAGGAGCGCGCCGTCGGCGCCGGCGTGGGAGTCTTTGAGGCCCTCGCATCGCCTTCGGGCGGGGCGGTAGCGATCTTGGAAGGCCCCGCGCCACCCGCGGAGGGCCTGGCTCCGTCTTTGGATTTGGCGGCGTGCGGCCCGTTACCAGGCGCACGAACATCGCCGCCTCCCAAACTCCGGCTGCTGGACGGTGTTGGTGTTCGCGAACGCGCCCCGGGTCCTTTCTGCGACCGGTCCGCTGCTCGCCCGCATCGGGACGGGATGTCCGGCTTCCGACGGGCCAACCGCCACCGTCGTCTTCTTCTTGGGCGCCATGACGATGAAGAAGCGTCGAACTAACTGCTAAAGCCGATTCTCACAACTGCGCCCCCTACCTGGCGCGCCAAAGATGTCGGTGGGAACGACACCTATGGGATCACAAGAATCCCTACTACGGTTGCGGGGCGCGGGGTCGTGAGAAGAGCGGATCAAACAGATAGCACACGGTTCGTTTATCCAGGTTCGGGCCGCGGGATGCGTAAAACCCTACTCCTGCTTTGGTGGATTGTATATCTGTGTTCTTGAGCTAGCTATGGGGCGTGAGGAGCTCCAAAAAGCCGAATCCTCCTCCTGGTCGCCTCGGGCCTCCTTTTATAGGAAAGGGGGTGCCACAGTAGCACCAGGAGGTGGAAAGGGAACAGTGATGTGAGGTTATCCCTCGCATTACATGACAAGGCGCATTTAATGCGTCTTGCCCAGGTGTCCTTGCTTTATCGGGGACGGGGGAGAGCCCTGTCTCGTCCGTCGCCGCTCCCTCTCGCGTCGACACGTGCCCTGGCCAGCGGCGCCCGCGGTGCCATGTAGGCAGGCAGGCAGCTGAGGTGGCGCAGTGGTGGGTCTCCACGAAGATCTGCATGCCGCCACGCAGGTGCCTGCCCAGCTGGTTGGGTCGGCAGCTGCATGCGAACGGCGGTGGAGGTTTGACTGGCGTGGGCCTGATGGTGGCCCTACGGGTGTTCTTGGCAAGGGCCTTGCCGGGGCCCCGGCAAGGGTCTTGCCGTGGCGCCTGCTGTCATCCCCGGCAAGGCTCTTGCCGGGGGCCTTGTGGTCCTCCTTGGCTGGGATCCCGCCAAGGATCATCATCTTCTGAAGGGTGTATCTGATCTTGAATGTCTTCACAAAGATCTGCATGCCACCACGGGGATGTCTCCCGAATCCTTGCCCCATGGGGGCAGTGGACTCAAGGGTGACTCACTCCGTAGGTGTGGGGCGAGCTGCCACGGCAAAGTGTCGGGGATATACCCCGCGCGTAAACCGGCCGGAAGTATAACCCGGCCGGACTTGGCGGTTTACTTGAGGCCCGGCTGAGACTTGAACGATTCACTGGTGACCGTTTGGACTGGCGGTTTATGATTCATTGGTAATCCGGCGTGCGGGACAGACAGATGACAAGGCCCAAGACCCAGAAGGCCGGTTCACGTCTAATGGTGGGCCGGTTTAAGAGGAAGGCAGGAGGAATATTATCTTACAAGGATTTAAGATCTGGACTTGTATCCGGTTTGTATTGGAGATAGACTAGTCCTAATCCTAATAGGACTCTACATATAACCCGCCCCTCCAACATATATAAGGAGGGGCAGGGCTCCCCAAAGGGGGAGAAAGATTCACAAGTTCCACAAGTTGGACAAGTTAGGTTTAGACAATAGCTCTCGAGATAGAGCACTCTTGTAACCGTGATCATCATCATCAATATCAATGAAGCAGGATGTAGGCTTTTACCTCGACTGTGAGGGGCCGAACCTGGGTAAAAACATCGCGTCTCTCGTCCTGCTCAACCCCTCTCAAGCTACCACATAGATGTGTTGGCCTCGCGACTAAGTCCTGACATTAAGGACATCTACCGTGACAATTCCACGACAGTTGGCGCCCACCGTGGGGCCTGCGCACGATGGTGTTGAGTTCTTGGAGGGATCACTCCAGGGATCGAGAAGTTTGCAATTTTCCGGATGAGCCGGTTTGGAAGCGTGTGCATCAACTTCAGTTCATCAAACCAGATTTTAGATCTGTGAGATTTAAGGTTCAAGAAAATTAGGGCTACAACTTGTCCATCGCTGTCATCGGGTAATCTGCCGATTTATGTGGCCAACATGAATCTAATCCTCGCGTCATTATGCAATCGGAGGGACGTGATCAAATTTTCTCGGCGGTTGTTGTGCGTGGCATCTAGCGATACATCAAGTCGTCAATTCATCAATGATCCGAAGCCAGATCGATGTTGGAAATACCGTGTGCAAGAGACCGAAACCGACAGGAGTTGTGTACGCGTACCAATCACTGAGTTTGCGGCTCCAATATCCTATATATTTTTCTACTATCAATACATTGACCAAGTCCAGGCAGAGGACAAGCTAGATCAGCCGAGTTCGGAATAAAATAAGAAAGGAAAGGATACGCCAGGAGATAGATCCGCCGCTGGAGCAGTCTGTCCTGCATAGTCAAAACCAAAATAGCAACAAGCAATGTTTCCTATCTGAAACAAGAGGCACGTGATGCCAGAGACAGCTGGGGGAAATGACTATTACTAGTAGTATTAATCCGGTCAGATTTGAGCCCAAGTTCAAAAGGCAAAGTCAAAGATGTGTGCGAAAACCGAAGTCAAGTCATCAGCTACTACTCCATTATCCATTGGTACGTGTGAAGGCACTAGTACTTGCGCTAGTACAGAGTGCTAGTCCAGCCTTTTGCTTTTTACCAACATGTGCTACGTCCAGCAAGATCTATCATCGGTTGCAAAAGTTGCTCGGGCTGATTAAAGAAAGAAAAAAAGGAGCAGCTGCCTTGTCCATCATTGGAAAGAAAGAGGAAGAGGAAGACAGAATAACAGCCATGCATGGCACATCTACACTGATATTTGGTCCGATCAAATTCTAGCCTGCGCACGGATCATTTGTCGTCCGGATAAATCAGGTGATATTCATCCGAGTCTACTTTTAACACATATTGTTTTTTGTCAAAAAACAATCTATCTTTGCTGCAATGTTTTTATGCAGGATAACTATTTATGGCAAATGTATTGTTATACCGCGGACATGGAGCGCGTGCCAGCATAGTTTTGCAGTGGTGTTCTTCCAGGCCATGTTGCTCGACGGATACACATGCAAATCGCCGCCCCCGCTGTTCGGTTTACATCCGTCCACGCATGCGGCCGACTCATTGTCCGCGCCGGTTTACAAACATCACGGCCGACTCACCCGTCCGCACCGGTTTACCAGACTGCGGCCGGTTCACCCGTGATTAGTTTCAGCTTCATACAGTTATCATCAACTTCATGGCGGGTTATTTCCGGCCTAAACACATCAGGTGATACCCATATGAAATATATTTTATTAGCACATATTATTTTTATCAAAGAGCAGTTTATCTTTGCCTTGGTCTGCAATATTGTTTATGCAGGACAATTGTTCATTACAAATGAGGCGCTATGTTACGGGCACGGAGCACGCGTTAGCAACGTTCTGCACTGGCGTTTCGTCCGTGTCCTACCACCCGGTTTACATCAGCTTGCCGGGACCGCGCCCGCGATTAACTCGCCCGTCCGAGCCTGTTTACGACACCGGTGCCGATCTTCCCGTCCGCACCAGCTTACAATGCCGCGACCGACTCATCTGTCCGAGCTGTCTCTGATGTTGCGGTCGTCCTTGTCGTCCGTCTCTTATGGCCTGGTCTACATCAACATACCGGGCCGCACCTGTCTGCATGAGCTGTTTATTGAGTATGAGCAAGTCACAGCTTGGGTAGCCCAGTTTTTCTTTGAACAAAATGGAGGCAAATCATCATATACTATCAACCGCCGTCTGCACTGGGTGGTTCAATGGGCAGGCGCACAAATCGCCGCCACTATAGTTTGGTTAACTTCAAGTCACCAGTTGGAAGGAACCATTAGCCGAGTTGCTGAAATGGCTCATACGGGATCATTTACAACCCGCCGCAGTCACCTCAACCTTTTGTGGATTCACATCGTGCTATCAACACCAATGATATACAAGTTATGCCGATTTATATCATGGTCAAATATGGAGAATCTCAAGCCAACTCCTCGAGTCACCTTGAGACTTGGGGGCTACAATGATATGACTTAGCAAACGTTGCCGGTTTTTCAATGAAGTCAGAACCCCAATACGTTGGAGGGAAAGATAACCTGGTCCCGGATTCACATCGTGCTATCAGAAGATTTCCGGATTAGAAAGTATATGACAGTTACAAAATCCCGGCTCAATGAAGAAGTTTCAGGTCATCAGAAAAGGATTCCGGTTTACAATCCGGTACAAGGGAAATTTGTTCTCCAACAAAGCTCTGAAGCTCTGAAAATCCAGTTCAAGAATTTCCGGTTCAAAAAGGAATTAACTTCTCGCAAGTTCGAGTTTAAAGGCCGTCAGAAAATTTCCGGCTAAAAATGAAGATTCCGGTTTAAAATCCAGTTCAAGGGAAAGATGTCTCCCACAAAGCTTTGAAGCTCTCAATATCCGGTTCAAGATCCCGGTTCAAGAAGAATTTATCTCTTGCAAAAAGTTAAAAATTGCCAAAGAGGACCTGCTGCCATGATGCACGGTTCAAGCATGGGTATCCCGCCTTACTAGCCTGACATATTATTGATCACATGGGGGCTTCTGCTTCATAAAGCGGGGTCTCTGTTCTTTTACATCGTGTGTGGTTACACGGAGTTATTCTAAAGCGGCCTCCGGTTTACCCCTTGAGTTAGCTTTTCAAAAGCATCATGTTATATCACTTGGGGGCTTGGTCGTGTCCGAACCAATGCAACACCTCTTGATAGGCGAGAGCCACCAGACCACTTGGGGACTTGGTCACGTCTGAACCAGTCATGCCTCTTGATCGGCCTAAGGCCACAGAATCACTTGGGGGCTTGGTCGAACCCGAACCATTGCCATGCCTGTTGATCGGCATAAATGCCACGGTTTCATTTGGGGACCTGGCTGACTCGAACCATAGCTATACCTATCGGGAGCTTGGTCGTGTCCGACCATGGTAACGCCATCTGATCAGCTCAAATAAGCCTCCTTTTGCAAATGGTTTTATCATTGCCTTTGCTTCAATATTTTCCTTGATAACTGTTTCTTTTATTTTTGTTGCGTTTTTAAACCGACAAAGTTTTAAACCGGCCCAAACTGTCATTTACATGTTGTCAGTACACGGTCAAATTATAATCCGGAGACTATCAGCCCGGTCTGGTTTGACTACGAGTCGCCAGTATTATATATGGTTAAACCGGTGTTTATCACAACCCGGTACGGTTTTATCATAAACCAGCACAATATGAAAGGAGTTATCATTACTCAAGATTGGGGTTATCACTATTACTACAAAAGTTGGTAAAACCAACAATGTGATTCAATGTCACAGGTATGATGTATTTCATATTTGATTATTCTTAAGTGCAGCCTCGGTTATAAACCCAGGTTATATGTCAGGCATTATGACCCGTCCGGCGGTAAACCGCCAGGACACTTTAAACTTGTTGTATGCAGAAACAGGTTGAATAAAGTATGACGATAAATTATCCGGTGTTTATTAAAACGGTCTGGATTTCGACTATAAGTCGCCAGTATATATTTGGATTGCGCAATTGGAATCATGCGCTCATAAATCATTGGGTTATATTATTCAAATAGCCAAACTTGGCTGAATTTCCATTATGATGTTGAATGAATAAGGTTTTCATACCGGATTATGTTATCTTGAATAGCCAACATGGCTTGATTTTATTATGGTTATTAATAACATGTATTATTGAGGTTTTCAAAGTCGCTTTAGCGCAATGGCTATTATATTGTCAATGGATATGGTTTATTTTACAATTGAAGGAATAGTCCCAAGTCGCTGCAGGCTCACGACCCGGCACTTGGGGGCTACATTATTCAACTGAAGATTATATCAAATATGCAAGTCTCATGTCGCTGCAAGCATGCACCATGACACTTGGGGGCTAATGCAAAGTCATTTTTTGCTCACCTTATTGAAGACCCGACTCATCACATTGTAATGAGCCGGCCCTTGGGGGCTACCAAT
Source organism: Triticum urartu (assembly GCF_003073215.2). Classification (NCBI taxonomy): domain Eukaryota; kingdom Viridiplantae; phylum Streptophyta; class Magnoliopsida; order Poales; family Poaceae; genus Triticum; species Triticum urartu. The sequence continues at coordinate 598,576,376 of NC_053026.1, forward strand.
TGCCTCTATCAACAATTTAAGGTACAAAGCTTTTTATCCATTACATTGAAGGGTCCACTGCTCAGTTGGTAAAGCACAAGGCTCTTAACCTTGTGGACGTAAATTCAAGCCCCATGATGGGGGTTACATCATATGATGTTATTTTCATTGAAGAATATATCAAAATCCCAGCTCAATATTATCTTACTGAGCCGGCCCTTGGGGGCTACACGTTGCTGTTCAAAGTTTACAAGATTATATTTACAAAGTCCCTGCTCATTATTGCATAATGACTCGGCCCTTGGGGGCTACACTGGTTGAAGTTTTTATGAGCATCAAGCAATTACAAGTCCCAGGTTGCTACAAACATGACAACCCGGCACTTGGGGGCTACATATATGGAGTATTCAGTTTTGAGATGAACAAACCGGATTTCTTCAAGGTTGAAACACTTATTGGAGCAAGTCTTAAGTTATCACTATGTTCCCCTCTTAAGACTTGGGGGCTACAGGTATTATGCATATAAAGGAGGAATATCTTCATTTTATCAGTTTTGAGCAAATCAGGAAGATCAATTACATAACCCAGTGTTGACAACAATTATGACCCGGTGCCATCAATATTTATAAACCGGCCATTTTGGTAATATTAAACCGGCAAGTTTTACATCTTCAAACCGGATGAATATCAGATAAGTATTTCAAGACCCATATTTCTTAAACCGGCGCTTTGGGAGCTGAGTCAAAGGAGTTATTCTTCACAATATTTTTCTGTGACAAACCAATGTCGGCAAATTGATTATGAAGCTGGTCTGTTGACCCGGACTTCCCAGGAGGAAATAACAAGGACTTAAGGGTGATCAGGTGCTGGTTTACAAAGAATTCTTAACCCGGAGCATAACCTGTCAAATTTGTTCTTGTGTTTATTTTGCAGCATAAGTTTACCATGGATAAATCCAAGCTAAACTTGGGGGCTAATGTCGGGGATATACCCCGCGGCGTGAACCGGCCGGAAGTATAACCCGGCCGGACTTGGCGGTTTACTTGAGGCCCGGCTGAGACTTGACGATTCACTGGTGACCCGTTTGGACCTGGCGGTTTATGATTCATTGGTAATCCGGCAGGCGGGTCAGAGGAGCGACAAGACCCGGTGGCCCAATGGGCGGTTCATGAAGGCCGGTTCATACTATGGTGGGCCGGTTTAAGAGGAAAGGCATGAGGAATATTTGTCTTACAAAGAGTTAAGACCTGGACTTGTATCCGGTTTGTATTAGAGATAGACTAATCCTAATCCTAATAGGACTCCACATGTAAACCGCCCCTTCAACATATATAAGGAGGGGCAGGGCTCCTCGAAGGGGGACAAGATTCACAAGTTCCACAAGTTGGACAAGTTAGGTTTAGACAATAGCTCTCGAGATAGAGCACTCTTGTAACCGTGATCATCATCATCAATATCAGTGAAGCAGGATGTAGGCTTTTACCTCGACTGTGAGGGGCCGAACCTGGGTAAAAACATCACGTCTCTTGTACCGGTCAACCCCTCTCAAGCTACCACATAGATGCATTGGCCTCGCGACTAAGTCCTGACACTAAGGACATCTGTCGTGACAATTCCACGACAGCAAGGGTCTTGCCGGGTTTGCTGAAACCGCCTCCCGGCAATGATCTTGCCAGGGGGGAGTCCGCTTCGTCCCCTTTGCTCTTTGTGGTCTTGGTCTTGGCGTCGTTCTGCTTCTCCTGAGCTTCGGCCTTACCTTGGTTCACCTCCCTTGCCTTGCTCAGTGTGGTGGTGCCCGTGGCTCAGACTGCCCGTGCACAGTTATAGGGGTACAAAAAGTGTACCCCTCTTTTTATACACCAACAGTTAGTTGCTTGCTTATTTATTTCCTTGTTATCTTGTTTATTTGTTTGCTTGTAGTCATTGCAGTTCTTTTTCTGCAGTTAACTAGTGGCTGCAATAACCTATTTTTTAAAACTAGGCCACAATAACCATGGGCTAATATTTACTATAGTGACACTGGGCCTCCTACGGGCCGTAGAAACAGTGGGCCTTCTACGGGCCGTAGAAACAGTAGGCCTTCTACGGGCCGTAGACACAATGGGCCTTCTACGGGCCGTATCATCAATGGGCCTTATACGGGCCGTATGATCGATTGGCCAAACATGGGCCAATAACAGGTCGCATTATGGCCATAAACGGGCTAGAGTTGGAATCGTCCATTCATGGGCCGACCGTAACGGGGCATCATTAATAGGCCGTATTTGATGACGCTATGAAAACGGCCCAATGTATTAACGGACCACAAACGGGCCGACTGTAACCATTGGCTGAATTTTGCCCACAAGCAGAAAATGACAGTAAAGGGCCGTAAGTAAACGAATGCTGGAAATGAGCCCAAGAATAAATGGGCTCTGAGAAGGCCGAAAAATAACATGGGCTGGAAACGGCCAAACGGAATAACGGGCCGTTAATGGGTATAAATTGATACACTGTTCATTACGGGCCAGTTTCACCACGGGCTGTTAATGGGTGTAAAGTGATACACTGTTCATTACGGACCAGTTTCACCACGGGGCGTTAATAGGCCAAGAGTTACATAGGGCCTCATATGGGCTGAAAGACGTCATGGGCCAGAAGTGAAAACGGGCTGGAATCATATTGGATGGCCCAGATGACGCTACTGGGCCTAATTCGGATAGGGCGTAACGGGCCTTGGGTTAGCGGGCTGTAAATGGGCTATATGCGAACATGCCATTAACAGGCTTTCCATGGGCCGGCCCACCACCTTTTGACCAAGTCAAACGGGGCGGCCTTTTCACAGGAATGGGCCTCTGTTGGGCCGTGCCACGTGTCGACGTATCATAGGCGCCTTCCGTCCAATGAGTGGTTGACATCTGTCCCAATGATGAGCCGACACGTGTTTCCTCCAGCCAATGATGATTTTACATGTGGAAAATCCCCATTGGTCAGGGCTGTTAATGGGTTATCGGATCCAAAACCCGACCCGATAGCTTAACGGCGTTCCGTCACGGTGGATGCCACGTGTCGGTCACCCTTGACGAAAGCACTTCTGTGACGCGCAATTTATCGTCATGGAAGTGGACACTTCCATGATGATAATTTTGGTAATGTCATGGAACACTTCTACGACAGCACAGGTATGACTATCTTGATTCTGTCATAAATTTGTCATGGATGTACATGCATGACAAAAAAAGCGACCTACTGTGACAAACACGTATCATCACGGAAGTGTATTTTTTAGTAGTGATCTTTTCCAACACCGGATTGTCCAAGCCTTCAGGAAGGGGGGCCGAACACCGGATCATCTTCGCCTTTGTTATCCAGTCCTAGTCAAATAGCGATTCTTCAAAATGATGTCATGATAAATAAAAGGACAGTATGTTCGGCCACGGGATTACTTACTTGGGCAGCGGGGCAGTTGCAGCTCAGGCCCACGTCCTCGGTAGTGTTTGGACACTCTATTTGGGGTCCGAAGAACGATTTGTACATTTCCTCGTGCGTCATGCCGATGAAATTCTGGATAGTGCGTGGTCCTTCCGGGTTGAATTCCCACATGCGGAGGGGCCGGCGTTTGCAAGGCTGGACTCGACGAACCAGCATAATTTGCATTACCATAACTAGACTGAAATCTCCCTCGAAGAGATCTCAGATACGGCTCTGCAGTATTAGCACGTTCTTGGCTGGACCCCAGCTCAGCCCCCTGCTGATCCATGGCATCAGTTGTGGTGGAGGGCCCGAGCGAAAGGTGGGGGAAGCTACCCACTTGGCACTTCGGGGAGCTGTGACATAAAACCACTCCCGTTGCCACAATCCGGACACCTTTGGAAAGGAACCCTTTGGCCATGGAGCGTCAGCAATTTTGCTTATTAGAGCACCTCCGCACGCTGCGTACTGCCCCTCGACCATCTTCGGCTTCACATTGAAGGTCTTAAGCCACAGGCCGAAGTGAGGGGTAATGCGGAGGAAGGCCTCACAAACAACAATAAATGACAAAATGTGAAGAAGGGAATCCGGGGCCAGATCGTGAAAATCCAGCCCGTAATAGAACATAAGACCCCTAACAAAGGGATCCAGAGCGAGGCCTAGTCCTCGGAGGAAGTGGGAGACGAACACAACGCTCTCGTTGGGTTCGGGAGTAGGGACGACCTGCCCTCGGGCGGGCAGCCTATGCGAAATTTTGGCGGTCAGATATCTGGCCTCCCTCAACTTCTTGATGTCCTCCTCCGTGACGAGAGGAAGGCATCCACCGGCCTTGAAGGCTGGATCCGGACATGATTGAAGGTCCGAAGCGCCTGACCTGGGCTTTGGGTGTTAGAACTCGAGGCGGGGGAAGGATTCGATTGAGCGCGGGAGGGAAAAAAGAAAAAGCCTGTCCCTTTATAAAGGGGATGAATATCAGGCGTCCTCCTCGTGGCCGTTTGAGACTTACCTAAGATCTAGGAGTCATACCAACAAGCACGGTTGGGTTACCCACGTTTGTATTGATGAGAATCCCATGATAAGGGGAACACGATCTCTGCTTTGACAAGACGTGTCAAGAAACCGCCTCGCGTTATGTGCGGGGCTGGTTAAAGAAAAACGGTTCAAATAATTACCGGGCCATGGCGTGATGTCATGCTGCCAAAACGTGTCAGCAGATTAGATTTGTGGAAATATTATTCTCTCTACGGTGGTATGTGGAACTTATTTTGCAGGGTCGGACACTATCCTTGTATTCAAACTCTTCCGTGGTGTATTCGGAGGAGGAACCCGCCTTGCAATGCCGAAGACAACACTGCGCGCCGGACTCATCGTCATTGAAGCCTGGTTCAGGGGCTACTGAGGGAGTCCTGGATTAGGGGGTCTCGGACAGGCCGGACTGTTGGACTATGAAGATACAATTGAAGACTTCGTCCCGTGTCCGGATGGGACTCTTACTTGGCGTGGAAGGCAAGCTAGGCAATACGGATATATATCTCCTCCTTTGTAACCGACCTTGTGTAACCCTTACCCCCTCCGGTGTCTATATAAACCGGAGGGTTTTAGTCCATAGGACAACATACAATCATACCATAGGCTAGCTTCTAGGGTTTAGCCTCTCCGATCTCGTGGTAGATCAACTCTTGTACTACTCATAATTATCAAGAATAATCAAGCAGGACGTAGGGTTTTACCTCCATCAAGAGGGCCCGAACCTGGGTAAAACATCATGTCCCCTGCCTCCTGTTACCATCTGCCTTAGACGCACAGTTCGGGACCCCCCTACCCGAGATCCGCCGGTTTTGACACCGACAGTATCTATAATTTTTTATTGCTCCATGCTATTATATTATCTATTTTGGATGTTAATGGGCTTTATTTTACACTTTTATATCATTTTTGGGACTAACCTACTAACCGGAGGCCCAGCCCAAATTGTTGTTTTTTTGTCTATTTTAGAGTTTCGCCGAAAAGGAATATCAAACGGATTCCAAACGGAATGAAACCTTCGGGAACGTGATTTTCTCAACAAACATGATCCAGGAGACTTGGAGTGGGCGTCAAGAAACAATCGAGGAGGCCATGAGGCAGGGGGCGTGCCTACCCCCTGGGCATGCCCTCCACCCTTGTGGGCCCCTCGTTGCTCCACCGACGTACTTCTTCCTCCTATATATATCCACGTACCCCCGAAACATCCAGGAGCACCACGAAAACCTAATTCCACCGCCGCAACCTTCTGTACCGAAGAGATCCCATCTTGGGGCCTTTTCCGGAGCTCCGCCAGAGGGGGCATTGATCACGGAGGGCATCTACATCAACTCCATTGCCTCTGCGGTGATGTGTGAGTAATTTACTTCAGACCTTCGGGTCCATAGTTATTATCTAGATAGCTTCTTCTCTCTCTTTGGATCTCAATACAAAGTTCTCCTCGATCTTCTTGGAGATCTATTTGATGTGATCTTCTTTCGCGGTGTGTTTGTCGAGATCCGATGAATTGTGGGTTTATGATCAAGTTTATCTATGAACAATATTTGAATCTTCTCTGAATTGTTTTATGTATGATTGGTTTATCTTTGCAAGTCTCTTCGAATTATCAGTTTGGTTTGGCCTACTAGATTGATCTTTCTTGCAATGGCAGAAGTGCTTAGCTTTGAGTTCAATCTTGTGGTGTCCTTTCCCAGTGACAGCAGGGGCATCAAGGCATGTATTGTATTGGTGCCATCGAGGATAAAAAGATGGGTGAGGGAGTCCTGGATTAGGGGGTCTCCGGATAGCTGGACTATATCCTTTGGCTGGACTATTGGACTATGAAGATACAAGATTGAAGACTCCGTCCCGTGTCCGGAAGGGACTCTACTTGGCATGGAAGGCAAGCTAGGCAATATGGATATGTATATCTCCTCCTTTGTAACCGACCTGGTGTAACCCTAGCCCCCTCCGGTGTCTATATAAACCGGAGGGTTTTAGTCCGTAGGACAACATACAATCATACCATAGGCTAGCTTCTAGGGTTTAGCCTCTTCGATCTCGTGGTAGATCAACTCTTGTAATACTCATATCATCAAGAATAAATCAAGAAGGATGTAGGGTTTTACCTCCATCAAGAGGGCCCGAACGTGGGTAAAACATCGTGTCCCCTGCCTCCTGTTACCATCCGCCTTAGACGCACAGTTCGGGACCCCCTACCCGAGATCCGCCGGTTTTGACACCGACATTGGTGCTTTCATTGAGAGTTCCTCTGTGACGTCGCCGTAAGGAAGAATCCCTCATATCGTTGTTAAAAACAACATTACCACCGGGGGAGCTCTGGCTGTCGGCCAAACTCTCCGGCTAGGCAGTTTCGTCATGACTGCCTGTTCGGCCGCTGCACCGACGATGACTTCTCAGGTCATCAAAAACAGCCTCCACGTCGACTCGGAATTCGCCAAGCAGATGGATCCAATGGAGCTCTCCTCCCTAAATGAACTCCTGGATTGCATCACCGCCTTGGGAGTCGCTACGGACTATGATCGGATTGGGCTTAAACCCGATCGAAGGGAGATTAACTCTCCACCAGTCACCCATCATGTTGTGGTGGTGGAGGAACAATGCGGCGATCCTCCCTCTATCTTGAAGACCAACTATGTCTGAATCCCTGAGCTCTCTGAGTCGGATACCCGTTTACGGGAGGACATCACCCAATCCTTGAACCTAGAGTCAGGTAGCGGGCCAGACTCATCGGGCAACATACCGGAATCCGAACTTCCAAGATCGGAAACCCCTTGGCCCCTAGGTCTCAGATCGGGTAGGGGTCCGGACTCAAATCCACCCACCCACCCATACATAAACGATCTTTCCCACATCAGGCAAGAGCCCCATGAAACAGTACATCATTATTGGGCCAGATTCCTCCTTGTGATGAACAAGGTTAAGGACTGCCGCGACGAAGACGCATTCTCACTTTTCTGCAATAACTGCACTGACAAGGGAATCCTTAACACCATAAGTCGCCGTGACATATCACGCTTCGCCAACTTGGCGCCCATAGTACGAAAGTACTGCGCGATGGAAAGTGCCTGGAAAACCGAAACAAAATTTTGGGATAATCCGGCTCCGTATACGCACCCAGTCTGAAGTAAAAGGGTGCACTATCATAAGACACCCGAGTTCATTACAAAGAAGCAAAAACCTTCTACAGGGCACGGAACCGTATTGGAGGGATGGCTTAATGGACCCCGCAAAATTCACAGCGCAGCGGATACAATACCAACGCACAGCCTTAGAGCATGTTGGATACTCCGGCAGGTGGTCAAAAGTGGTGAGGATCTTCTTATCCCAAATGCCACAGAGCACCATCCCGTGGATAACAATACGGTGTTAACAATCTTTGAGACCTTTGTGTCAAATAATAGGCGCAAGCGAACACTCCGCAGCATGGCTGAAATCTGCCACGTAGCAGCAATAAATCCACGGAGTGACACGGCTATTACCTTCAATGCCAGTGACGAACCTAAATTCCGAACAGCCCGAGCACTAGCCGCACTGGTCCTCAGTCCAATCATGGACGGCTTTCAACTCACCAAAGTACTCATGGACGGCGGTAGCGGATTAAACCTCATCTACGAGGAAACTCTTCAAAAAATGGAAATAGACTGGAACTGCATTGAGCAAAGTAGCACAACCTTCAGGGGAATCATACCCAGTCGGGAGGCACGATGCGCTGGGAAAATCACACTAGATGTGGATTCGGTACGCCAGAGAACTATAGGTCCGAAGAAATTACATTTCAAGTGGCCCCATTCAGAAGTGGATACCACGCCCTTCTAGGACGTGAGGCGTTCACGATCTTCCAAGCCGTACCCCATTAGGGGTACATGAAGCTCAAAATGCCCGGGCCCAACGGAATCATCACCCTCTCCAGTGATCCAGACACAGCACTCCGCGCCGAAAACAAAACAGCCACACTGGCCCTCGAGGCATTATCCGAAGCCCTCTCGGCCGAGGAATTAACCATGCTTCGCTCCATAGTGGACAGGGACGACGTGATACTCGTCAAGAGATCCAAGTCCACCTCTTTTAAACCAGCGGATGAAATAGTCAAATTCCAAGTCCACCCAACGGACCCTATAAAAACAGCCTCCATCGGGGCACAGTTAAACCCCGCCGTGGACGCCGCACTACGAGAGTTCCTGCGCGAGAATTTGGACATATTCGCCTGGCATCCCTCAGACATGCCAGGAATCCCACGCAGGCTGGCCGAGCATAGCCTCAATATCCTAAAGGGATTCAAGCTGGTCAAGCAAGCTCTTCGGCGTTTCTCTGAACCTAAGAGACAGGCCATGGGAGAGGAACTAGCCAAGTTATTGGAGGCCGGATTCATCAGAGAAATAAAACACCCGGAATGGCTAGCAAACCTGGTGATGGTACCAAAGAAGGATAAATCCTGGCGCCTTTGTGTCGATTTCAAGGACCTCAATAAAGCTTGCCCAAAGGATCCCTTCCCCCTCCCCCACATCGATCAAATTATTGATGCTACCACAGGACACGAGTCATTGTGTTTCCTCGACGCATACTCCGGTTACCACCAAATCAAGATGGAGGAGTCCGACCAAGCCGCAACAGCATTCATCATACCATACGGTCCCTTCTGTTTCAACACAATGCCTTTTGGGCTCAAAAACGCCGGCGCAACATATCAACGCATGATTCAGACATGTCTGGAGAAACAAATCGGCAAAACAGTAGAGGCATACGTAGACGATGTGGTCATCAAAACCAAACACGTCGACTCTTTGATAGACGACTTGAGGCTCACATTCGACAACCTCCGAATATACGACATCAAGCTCAATCCGGAAAATGCGTTTTCGGCGTACCAGCCGTAAAGCTCCTGGGTTTCATTATCTCTAGTAGAGGTATTGAAGCTAATCCGGCCAAAATCCGAGCTTTGTCACAGTTGGCTACCCCAACAGACCTCAAACAAATCCAGAAGTTAACTGGATGCGTGGAGGCTCTAAGCCGCTTTATCTCCCGCTTAGTAGAAAAGGCTTTACCCCTTTATCACCTCCTTCGGTGCACCGAACACTTCGAGTGGACGGACGCTGCCACAGCCGAATTGGAAGAAATAAAAGCCATTTTGGCAACCGACCCAATCCTGGCCACGCCGAACATCGGCGAACCAATGCTGTTGTATATTGCGGTAACTCATCAAGTTGTAAGCGCAGTGCTCGTCGTCGAACGAGAAGTTCACGGACATAAATTCCCTCTTCAAAAGCTGGTATACTATGTATCTGCTGTCCTCACTCCATGCAAATCACGATACCCACATTATCAAAAGATAGCTTATGCGGTATTCATGGCATCCTGGAAGCTGCGACACTACTTTCAAGAGTGTTCGATTATAGTAGCCTTGGAAGTGCCACTTAATGATATTATAAACAACCACGACGCTACGGGCCGGATTTCCAAATGGGCCATTGAGCTCCTCCCGTTCGACATAACATACAAACCTCGGCGAGCCATTAAGTCGCAAGTATTGTCCGACTTTGTCGCCGAATGGATGGAGGCCGAACTCCCTAAAGAGTACGGCGCATACTCCAATTGGATCATGCACTTCGACGGTTCTAAAATGCTGGCTGGTCTAGGGGCTGGCGTCGTCCTGACGTCCCCAACGGGAGATACCTTTCAGTACGTACTGCAAATATTGTATACAGACTCCAACAACGCAGCCGAATACGAAGCTCTGTTGCATGGTCTTCGGATGGCAGTCTCCATGGGCATTCAACGCCTGGAGATGCGTGAGGATTCAAACCTCGCAATATCCCAAATAAATGGAGACTTTGACGCCAAGGATCTGAAAATGGCGGCCTATCGAAACGCCGTCCTAAAAATGTCAGCTCGGTTCGAGGGGCTCGAATTTCACCATGTGGCTCGGGAAAACAATCAGGCGGCGAATATCCTCGCCTGCATCGGCGCAAAACGCGATGCGGTCCCCCCCAACATATTTTTGGAGAGGCTGTTCAAGCCATCCATAGTATGGGAAGCGAACACCGGTAACAATAGTCCGGACCCGGCCAAAATACCCGATACCGAACACTCTGACACAATCGGAGGCTCCGCCACCGAAATAACACCTTCAGCCCACGTAATAATGGCCATCATTGCCCCGTGGACAGAACCATTCCTGGCCTACCTAACTAGACAGGAACTTCCGGAGGACCAAAATGAGGCACGCTGCATAGTGTGGCGATCCAAGGCCTATAGGGTCCATGAGGGAGAATTATACAAAAAAAGCACTACCGGAGTCCTTCAAAGATGCATCTCCGAAGAGGAAGGGCGGAACCTTTTGGCCGAAATTCATGCCGGACTCGGCGGTCACCACGCCGCAGCCCGGGCTCTTGTAAGCAAGGCCTTCCGTATAGGATTCTATTGGCCAACGGCCCGGGCAGATGCACAGGACTTGGTCCAACGTTGTGCTGGTTGCCAGCTCTTTGCAAATCAAAGCCACATGCCACCCACCGCCCTCCAAACAATTCCCATTACGTGGCCCTTCGCGGTCTGGGGGCTTGACATGGTTGGACCCCTCAAAGGGGCAACCCACAAGAAAAAATACTTACTGGTCATGGTGGATAAATTCACCAAGTGGATAGAGGCCAAACCTGTTAAAACAGCTGAATCCGGACCAGTGATAGACTTCATATCCGGGGTCGTACACCGTTATGGCGTCCCCCACAGCATCATCACTGACAACGGCACGAACTTCACGGCCGACGAGGTAAAACTCTAGTGCAGCAAAATGGGCATCAAGCTCGATTACGCTTCAGTCTATCACCCACAAACCAACAGCCAAGTTGAGCGAGCAAATGGTCTTATAATGAGCGGCATTAAACCCAGATTAGTGCGTTCCTTAACGGAGTCTAACACGCAATGGGTAGAGCAGCTCGACTCCGTACTCTGGGGGCTACGGACCACGCCGAATCGTAGTACCGGATATACACCCTTCTTTATGGTGTACGGCGCAGAGGCAGTCTTGCCCTGTGACATAATTCATGACTCACCTCGAGTGCGCATGTATGAAGAAAGGGAAGCCGAGCTCAATCGGCAGGACAGTCTAGACACCCTGGAGGAGGAGCGCGACATAGCAAAAGCCCGTTCCGCATTTTATCAGCAACATGCTCGCAGATACCAAAGCAGAGAAGTACGGGCCAAAACTTATAACGTTGGCGAACTAGTTCTACGCCTGCCGGATAATAAAAAGAACAAGCTCGAGCCCAAATGGGAAGGTCCCTTCATTATTGACCAAGTTCTGACCGGTGGAGCGTACCGACTGCGGGATGCATCGACTAATCGACTCGAGCCAAACCCATGGAACGCGGCCAGGCTCCGAAGATTCTACGCCTAGCGCCGGACTCTATGTTCGTCCCCTTCCTTTGTCCATTTTTTGCATATACATTATCTGTCTTGTTTTTCTTTCTTTCTTTCTTTTATTCTTTCTCTAGGCCTTCAAGGGCCAACTTGTGCCTCGCTTGCACATTATAGACGCGCTAGCCGCGCTCATCATACCCGGGGGCTTCTTTCATAGAAGCTTAATTATTTATATGGGCCTCATGCCCTGCACATGTGTTATACTTCCGCATGTACCTTTTTTCGCCATTATATGCATCAATATGACTTAAGTTTTGGCCAAGCTGGGTTGCCTGGCTCTTGTATTTATGCCCTATGTTCTCGTTAATTTGGCTAGGGAATAAGGGGAGCACCTCTGCGATTGTTACTGCCGGGTCAGCCGGATGTGTACCTCAGACTGGGTGAAGCCGAAATCTAGCGTTCTTAAGGGAATATTTGGTCAGTGAACAAAAGATGATTTTTATTTATTTTCCATATCTGCCCCCAGATGTTTTTTCCTGCGTTTCTTATCGCAGTCCGGACATGCACCTTAGGGCATGCATACCCAGGGAAAGGAACCCTTAATAGAACTATTCTCCCTGGAAGATGTTTCTTACTACCCATGTAATATAACACAACTAGTTGGGCACTTGTCCGTTCAAGCACTAATGACCCCTACGCCTGGTATCCACGCATACCCCGGTTCTTATATAACTGAGCGGGTATTCGGATACACTCCGGACTATCGAGTCCCGAGGTTGAAGCGAAAAGGTCCGCCGAGACAAATGATCTACAATCTGGCTAGAAGGCATTATACATGTCACTTTAATTACATAATCATGCAGACTAACTAAATTCCTCTTCTATACCATCCAACAGGCGGTCTAGCCTACAATCCTGTTGGGAATACTTTGCGGCTAATTCTACTTGCCCATAAACTAGGCTAACAGGGATCTATTTTCCGTCGGGCCCCACAGGTCCGACTTCGGCCATGTGATTTGGGTCAGCCTTGGTATACCGCGTCTTCACCATGGCCCAGGCTTCTCTAGCACCTTGACGGCAGGCCGATATCTTCCATAACCGGAAGCACCGCCGTGCTCCCTTGAGCTTCTCCGTAAGCTCTGCAACGCCTTCTGGTAGGGAGACGAATGGCCACAAGGCCTGGGCAACACCTTGCATCACCTGCCGAACTTGTTCGTGCAGATGTGAGAGCTCGGATAGAAGATCACCCGCAGACCTGGGCAATTTCTCCGTGGGATGACCCGTCAGCATACCTACAGACATAACACTATTAGTGGGCTTCTTCGCCGAATTCCTTCAAAAGGATTCATTCAAGCACTTACTGAAAATGCCGCGCAGAAGCCGCTTATTCTCCTTCTCGGAGTCTGCAAGCTGGGCTCGAATATCTTTTAGTTCCACGCTCAGCTTGATATTGGCATCTTGGAGATTGTTTTTCTCCCGCCTAACCTCAGTCAGCACGCGTTTGCCAGCCTCTAGCTATCGCACAACATGCTGGCCCTCCAGATTTTCTCCGGATTCATCTGCAACATCTATTGTTAGATCTGCAGCCACGCCGCACACTATATGGTAACCATCATTCTTTAAAGTAAATGTTACTAGTGGGAGAATTTTTCGGTTCCTTCAATGCGGCAACAGCGGCCCGCAGTTGGGTCTTGCATTCCTCCAGCTCCTGTGACAGCCTAGTATTCTTCTCTGTAAGAACCTGGACATTAAAGATGATCCTTAAATCAGTTCTGCTAACTGTTTCAAGTCTCAGGGGCTATTGATACATATAAATCGTCAGATTTACTTACCCGTACATCCTTTACATACTGATCCGTGGCTCTGGCTAGACCATCTTGAGCAGCACGGAGGTATGCCTCTCCAGAATTGAAGGCATCAAATGCCTCTGGTGAGAAACAAGCGTCATGGAGTACGCCCCGGCGGCGCCTATGATTCATGGCACTTTCCACTTCTGAGTTTGTAGCGGATAATCTATCCACATCCTCCGTAGGGGGATTATCCGGCGCCCGCCCCATATCGGCTTCCGCCTCTATGTCCGGTCCTGGCGCCCGACTGGTGGAAGCGTGATTAGCAACATCGCCGGACATATTCCGGCGCGCGTTTTTTCTGTTAAAGAAACACGGGCGTCGTTACATTTCGAGAAAGACGACAACCACGAAGCGGGGTTTCTATTATACCTTTGCGCCGGCGTCTCCATCCTGACCGCCTTCCTTTTTGGCCTGCCCGGCCTCGGTGCCTCTTGTTGGCAAGTTGCTGCGGGTTCGGCAGGGCATCCCGAATGCCTTCCCTGTAAAAACGCCATATGTATATGGTAGGTGAAGTGTCTAACAGGGGATCCTAGTTTTTGGAGTTGGGTTTTTTTTGTTTTCTTACGTGCGATGCAGGAAGCAGTCCGAGATACTCAGCCGTAATGGCCACCATGGCATCATCGCAGCTTGACTGATAGAACTGCTGGTCTATCAGCTCCACGAATATAACTGGATGTTCTTCAACTCCGGACTCAAGGGACCGGTCAGGGTCCTCTGGTTGTGGAGAAGGGCTGCTGACCTCCTTTATGGCTTTTCGCAGTTCCTGCCGCAAAGTACCAAGGTGAATACTTACGACAAAGAATGCGGGAAAAATGGGAGTAAAGAGATATAACTTACCCAGCTTGGAGGATTGTACATGGAGAATCCATCCCGTGGCTTGATGCGGATGAACTCCTCTTCCTCTCCCTTGAACAATTCAGACAAAATTTTCACTAAAGCGGCAGCATTATCTGGACCCTTACGCCCGTAGCGGGTGGCATCATCCGCCCTGTTAAAACACCACAAGGGGTTCCCACGATATTGAAGTGGTTGCACTCCCCGCATTATGCAAATCGACATAACTCCGATTACTGTCAATCCTGATTGAGCCAGTGCTTTAATCCAGTTCATCAGGTAGAGGACTTCTCCATTGTCTTCCACCTAGGGACTCCGTGGGCGCCAACTTCGGCATTTCTTCAGAGGAGCGTTGCTGAACTGTCGTGGTATTTCTCACGGGGGGCTTGCGAGTCGACAGATGCCACAAGGGCTTAGTGTGTGGGTAAGACTGCTGCTGATAGGCCGGGAGCGGGTATGCGAGTAGCACGCGGTGGTTTACCTAGCTTCGGAGCTCTCCGTAGAGATAATACTCCTACTGCTACATGTCTGAGTGTATCTATCTGGGGTGTACATTGGGCAGTACAAAGTGCTCCTGGAGCTGTATCTGGGATCAGTGCCCAGTGCATCTGATCTGGTATATGCCTATTTGAGGCATGCTAGTGGCCGGCCATGTATGGCCATGGCTTGTGGCCGTGAGTGTGTGGGGGTGTGTCCTCATCCTGGATGGATGGATGGATGCTCATATATATATAGTGTGACTAGCTTATCATCTAAGCTAAGTGGTGGCATGGGCAAGGCATGGTGGGGTGTCATGCTTGTCCCCTGTGTCACTTCATAAATAGTGCCAGGGGACAAGTGACACTATACATGATGACTGAGATGACGCGTGAATAGTGCTCGGGTACATCCGTCTCGTCGGTGTCTTGTCGGTGTCGGGTCGGGCTGCAGTCGGCAGCCGGCTGGTTGGCGCAGTTGGCAGGCGGCAGTCGGCAGCCCGCCGGCAGGCAGACTGAGGGGCTTTGCTAGCCCCGATGTCTTGAAATATCGTCTTGCCGTCTTCGGGGTATCCGTGTCCAATTACTCCGACATGAACTCATGAAGACCCCGCCGAACAGGGTCCGGAAGGGAACGTCCTCCATATAAAACCATTCCGAAGGCCTAGTCTTCGGACGACTTCTTCGAGGTACTGGACAGGTATCCGGTTCCGGCGATGCGCCATATTTCGGCTCCGCCCACTTGATAAAGTGACCCCCTCTGTGTGCGAGGGACGAGGCAAAATAGCCTTTTCCACAGCTCGAAGTGAGCCTCGCAGCCCAGGAACAACTCGCAGAGAGCAACATAGCCGGCGATATGTAGAATGGAGGCAGGGGTGAAATTGTGTAATTGGAGGCCGTAGAACTCCAGGAGCCCGCGGAGGAACGGATGAATTGGAAATCCGAGTCCCCTTAATAAATAAGGAACAAGGCAGACCCTCCCCCATAGAGGGACTGGAAAGCTCTCCGCTTGCTCCCCGCCCATTGTAGGTGGCAAGCCCGGCTCGAACGGGCACCATGTATGCTGGAGGGAGAAATCCCTTAGTCTGCAGTTCGATTAATCGACTGTGTGGGACTGAACACCTCTTCCAATCACCGGGCTTAGGGCTACGGGGGCGGGAGGAGGAGCTGCGGAGGTCGGCCATGGCTGGAATGGATCTTTCCGAAGCGTGCTCTGATGGATTCTCGCTGGGGGAGAATGGTATGGATCGGATCTGAGAATCCCCGTCCTTTTAATAGACAATTTATTTGTCTGGCTAGGGGGGCGAATGTAAAAATGCCCTGGCGCCTCGTATTCATTCAATGCGTGGGAGATAGCCCTTATTGCGCACAGAAGCCAAGAGGTCCAAACATTTATGGGACCGGACACTGCTTTATAAACGTTCAAAATATGGAGAAGAACCCGCCTTGCAATGTCGAAGACAATACTATGCGCCGGACTCATCGTCATTGAAGCCTGGTTCGGGTGCTACTGAGGGAGTCCTAGATTAGGGGGTCTCCTGACAGCCGGACTATATCCTTTGGTCGGACTGTTGGACTATGAAGATACAAGATTGAAGACTTCGTCCCATGTCCAGAAGGGACTCTACTTGGCATGGAAGGCATGCTAGGCAATACGGATATGTATATCTCCTCCTTTGTAACCGACCTTGTGTAACCCTAGCCCCCTCCGGTGTCTATATAAACCGGAGGGTTTTAGTCCGGAGGACAACAAACAATCATACCATAGGCTAGCTTCTAGGGTTTAGCCTCTCCTATCTCGTGGTAGATCAACACTTGTAATACTCATATCATCAAGAATAAATCAAGCAGGACGTAGGGTTTTACCTCCATCAAGAAGGCCCGAACCTGGGTAAAACATCGTGTCCCCTGCCTCCTGTTACCATCCGCCTTAGACGCACAGTTCGGGACCCCCTACCCGAGATCCGCCGGTTTTGACACCGACAATGGGGTTTATATCATATTGCATGAGTTTATCCCTCTACATCATGTCATCTTACTTAAAGCATTACTCTGTTCTTATGAACTTAATACTCTAGATGCATGCTGGATAGCGGTCGATGTGTGGAGTAATAGTAGTAGATGCACAATCGTTTCGGTCTACTTGTCACGGACGTGATGCCTATATACATGGTGGTGCCTAGATATTCTCATAATTATTCGCTTTTATATCAATTGCTCGATAGTAATTCGTTTACCCACCGTAATACTTATGCTCTTGAGAGAAGCCACTAGTGAAACCTATGGCCCCCGAGTCTATTCTCCATCATATTAATCTTCCAACACTTAGTTATTTCTATTGCCGTTTATTTTACTTTGCATCTTTATTTCTCTTTATCATATCTATCAGATCTCACTCTCGTAAGTGACCGTGAAGGGATTGACAACCCGTTTATCGCGTTGGTTGCGAGGTTCTTATTTGTTTGTGTAGGTGCGTGGGACTCGAGCGTGATCTCCTACTGGATTGATACCTTGGTTCTGAAAAACTGAGGGAAATACTTACGCTACTTTACTGCATCACCCTTTCATCTTCAAGGGAAAACCAACACAGTGCTCAAGAGGTAGCAAGAAGGATTTCTGGCGCCGTTGCCGTGGAGATTCGCGCCAAGTCAAGTCAAGATTTGACTCCCGACAACGAGCCATTTGTGGCACCGTTGCCGGGGAGTCCACGCACAAGTCAAGATATACCAAGTACCCATCACAAACTCTTATCCCTCGCATTACATTATTTGCCATTTGCCTCTCGTTTTCCTATCCCCCACTTCACCCTTGCCGTTTTATTGGCCCTCTCTTTTCCGTTCGCCTCTTTTTCGCTCGCTTCTTGTTTCCTCGTGTGTTGGATTGCTTGCTTGTCATGATGACTCAAGACAATAGTAAATTGTGTGACTTTGCCAATACCAACAACAATGATTTTCTTAGCACTCCGATTGCTCCTCTTACCGATGCTGAATCTTGTGAAATTAATGCTGCTTTGTTGAATCTTGTCATGAAAGATCAATTCGCCGGCCTTCCTAGTGAAGATGCCGCTACCCATCTAAACAACTTTGTTGATTTGTGTGATATGCAAAAGAAGAAAGATGTGGATAATGATATTGTTAAACTTAAGCTATTTCCGTTTTCGCTTAGAGATCGTGCTAAAGCTTGGTTTTCGTCTTTGCCTAAAAATAGTACTGATTCATGGAATAAGTGCAAAGATGCTTTTATCTCTAAGTATTTTCCTCCTGCTAAGATCATCTCTCTTAGAAATGATATTATGAATTTTAAGCAACTTGATCATGAACATGTTGCACAATCTTGGGAGGGGATGAAATTAATGATACGTAATTCCCCTACACATGGTTTGAATTTATGGATGATAATGCAGAATTTTTATGCCGGATTGAATTTTGCTTCTAGAAATCTTTTAGATTCGGCCGTGGGAGGCACTTTTATGGAAATCACTTTAGGAGAAGCTACCAAACTCCTAGATAATATTATGGTTCTCAATGGCACACTGAAAGATCTACTACTAAAAAAGTGCACGCAATTGAAGAGATTAATGTTTTGAGTGGAAAGATGGATGAACTTATGAAATTGTTTGCTAATAAGAGTGCTCCTACTGATCCTAATGATATGCCTTTGTCTACTTTGATTGATAATAATGATGAATCTATGGATGTGAATTTTGTTGGTAGGAACAATTTTGGTAACAACGCGTATAGAGGTAATTTTAATTCTAGGCGTTTCCTAGTAATTCCTCTAATAATTATGGTAATTCCTACAAAAATTCTGATGGAAATCTTAATAAGATGCCCTCTGAATTTGAGACTAGTGTTAAGGAGTTTATGAATTCTCAAAAGAATTTCAATGCTTTGCTTGAAGAAAAATTGCTTAAGGTTGATGAATTGGCTAGGAACATTGATAGAATTTCTCTTGATGTTGATTCTTTGAAACTTAGATCTATTCCACCTAAGCATGATATCAATGAGTCTCTCAAAGCCATGAGAATTTCCATTGATGAGTGCAAAGAAAGAACCGCTAGGATGCGTGCTAAGAAATATTGCTTTGTGAAAGCATGTTCTTCTAGTTTCTATGAAAATAAAGACGAAGATCGAAAAGTTATTGATGTGTCTCCTATTAAATCTTTGTTTTGCAATATGAATCTTGATAATGATGGGACTGA
Organism: Triticum urartu; assembly: GCF_003073215.2. Classification (NCBI taxonomy): domain Eukaryota; kingdom Viridiplantae; phylum Streptophyta; class Magnoliopsida; order Poales; family Poaceae; genus Triticum; species Triticum urartu. The sequence goes on from NC_053026.1 coordinate 598,595,545, forward strand.
AGATGAGCCACCTTTACCTAGAAGGCGTTCCAAAAATTTAGAGTTTTTAGATCTTGATGCAAAAATTGTTAAAAGTGGGATTGAAGAGGTCAAAACTTTAGATATCAATGAACCCACTATTTTGGATTTCAAGGAATTTAATTATTATAATTTCTCTTTGATAGATTGTATTTCCTTGTTGCAATCTGTGCTAAATTCTCCTCATGCTTATAACCAAAATAAAGCTTTTACTAAACATATCGTTGATGCTTTGATGCAATCTTATGAAGAAAAACTTGAGTTGGAAGTTTCTATCCCTAGAAAACTTTATGATGAGTGGGAACCTACTATTAAAATTAAAATTAAAGATCATGAGTGTTATGCTTTGTGTGATTTGGGTGCTAGTGTTTCCACGATTCCAGAAACTTTATGTGATTTGCTAGGATTCCGTGAATTTGATGATTGTTCTTTAAACTTGCACCTTGTGGATTCCGGTATTAAGAAACCTATGGGAAGAATTAATGATGTGCTTATTGTTGCAAATAGGAACTATGTGCCTGTATATTGATGTTCTTATTGTTGCAAATAGGAACTATGTGCCCGTAGATTTCATTGTTCTTGACATAGATTTCAATCCTTCATGTCCTATTATTCTTGGTAGACCTTTCCTTAGAACGATTGGTGCAATTATTGATATGAAGGAAGGGAATATTAGATTCCAATTTCCGTTAAAGAAAGTCATGGAACACTTCCCTAGAAATAAAATTAAATTACCATATGAATCTATTATGGGAGCCACTTATGGATTGCCTACCAAAGATGGCAATACCTAGATCTATCTTCGCTTTTATGCCTAGCTAGGGGCGTTAAACGATAGCGCTTGTTGGGAGGCAACCCAATTTTATTTTTATTCCTTGCTTTTTGCTCCTATTTAGTAATAAATAATTTATCTAGCCTATGTTTTGGTTGTGTTTTTTGTGTTTAATTAGTGTTTGTGCCAAGTAGAACCGTTGGGAAGACTTGGGGAAAGTCTTTTTGATCTTGCTGTAAAAACAGAAACTTTAGCGCTCACGAGAATTGCTGTTTTTATTTGGAAGTGATATTTAGTTAATTATTTTTGCAGATGATTAATAGATAAATTCCTAACGTCCAGCAATTTATTTTAGAATTTTTGGGTTCCAGAAGTTTGCGTTAGCTACAGATTACTACAGACTGTTCTGTTTTTGACAGATTCTGTTTTTCGTGTGTTGTTTGCTTATTTTGATGAATCTATGGCTAGTAAAATAGTTTATAAACCATAGAGAAGTTGGAATACAGTAGGTTTAACACCAATATAAATAAAGAATGAGTTCATTACAGTACCTTGAAGTGGTGTTTTGTTTTCTTTCGCTAACGGAGCTCACGAGATTTTCTACTTTAAGTTTTGTGTTGTGAAGTTTTCAAGTTTTGGGTAAGATTTGATGGATTATGGAACAAGAGTGGCAAGAGCCTAAGCTTGGGGATGCCCATGGCACCCCAAGTAATCTAAGGACACCAAAGCCTAAGCTTGGGGATGCCCCGGAAGGCATCCCCTCTTTCGTCTTCGTCTATCGGTAACTTTACTTGGAGCTATATTTTTATTCACCACATGATATGTGTTTTGCTTGGAGCGTCTTGTATGATTTGAGTCTTTGCTTTTTAGTTTACCACAATCATCCTTTCTGTACACACCTTTTGAGAGAGACTCACATGATTTGAAATTTATTAGAATACTCTATGTGCTTCACTTATATCTTTTGAGCTATATAGTTTTTGCTCTAGTGCTTCACTTATATCTTCTAGAGCACGGCGGTGATTTTTTTTATAGAAATAATTGATCTCTCATGCTTCAGTTATATTATCTTGAGAGTCCTTTCGAACAACATGGGAATTTTCTGTTAGGAATAATATAAAAACTTTTATAGAAGTGCATTGAATACTATGAGAAGTTTGATACTTGATAATTGTTTTGAGATATGGAGACGGTGATATTAGAGTCATGCTAGTTGAGTAGTTGTGAATTTGAGAAATACTTGTGTTGAAGTTTGTGATTCCCATAGCATGCACGTATGGTGAACCGTTATCTGATGAAGTCGGAGCATGATTTATTTATTGATTGTCTTCCTTATGAGTGGCGGTCGGAGACGAGCGATGGTCTTTTCCTACCAATCTATCCCCCTAGGAGCATGCGCGTAATACTTTGTTTTGATAACTAATAGATTTTTGCAATAAGTATGTGAGTTTTTTATGACTAATGTTGAGTCCATGGATTATACGCACTCTCACCCTTCCACCATTGCTAGCCTCTCTAGTATCGCACGCAACTTTCGCCGGTACCATAAACCCACCATATACCTTCCTCAAAACAGCCACCATACCTACCTATTATGGCATTTCCATAGCCATTCCGAGATATATTGCCATGCAACTTTCCACCTTCCGTTATTATGACACTTCATCATTGTCATATTGCTTGCATGATCATGTAGTTGACATCGTATTTGTGGCAAAGCCACCATTCATAATTCTTTCATACATGTCACTCATGCATCATTGCACATCCCGGTACACCGCCGGAGGCATTCAGATAGAGTCATATTTTGTTCTAAGTATTGACTTGTAATTCTTGAGTTGTAAGTAAATAAAGCGTGATGATCATCATTATTAGAGCATTGTCCCAAGTGAGGAAAGGATGATGGAGACTATGATTCCCCCACAAGTCGGGATGAGACTCTGGACGAAAAAAAGAAAGGGCATAAAAAGGGAGAAGGTCCAAAAAAGAAAAAAATGAGAGAAAAGGAGAGAAGGGACAATGCTACTATCCTTTTCCACACTTGTGCTTCAAAATAGCACCATGATCTTCATGATAGAGAGTCTCATATGATATCACTTTCATATACTAGTGGGAATTTTTCATTATAGAACTTGGCTTGTATATTCCAATGATGGGCTTCCTCAAAATGCCCTAGGTCTTCATGAGCAAGCGAGTTGGATGCACACCCACTTAGTTTCTTTTATTGAGCTTTCTTATACTTATAGCTTTAGTGCATCCGTTGCATGGCAATCCCTACTCACTCACATTGATATCTATTGATGGGCATCTCCATAGCCTGTTGATACGCCTAGTTGATGTGAGACTATCTTCTCCTTTTTTTTCTTCTCCACAACCACCATTCTATTCCACATATAGTGCTATATCCATGGCTCACGCTCATATATTGCGTGAAGATTGAAAAAGTTTGAGAACATCAAAATTATGAAACAATTGCTTGGCTTGTCATCGGGGTTGTGCATGATTTAAATATTTTGTGTGGTGAAGATAGAGCATAGCCAGACTATGTGATTTTGTAGGGATAACTTTCTTTGGCCATGTTATTTTGAGAAGACATGATTGCTTAGTTAGTATACTTGAAGTATTATTATTATGTCAATATTAAACTTTTATCTTGAATCTTTCGGATCTGAACATTCATGCCACAATAAAGAAAAATTACATTGATAACTATGTTAGAAAGCATTCCACATCAAAAATTCTTTTTTATCATTTACCTACTCAAGACGAGCAGGAATTAAGCTTGGGGATGCTTAATACGTCTCCAACGTATCTATAATTTTTGATTGCTCCATGCTATTATATTATCTATTTTGGATGTTAATGGGCTTTATTTTACACTTTTATATCATTTTTGGGACTAACCTATTAACTGGAGGCCCAACCCAAATTTCTGTTTTTTTGCCTACTTTAGAGTTTCATCGAAAAGGAATATCAAACGGAATGAAACCTTCGGGAACGTGATTTTCTCAACAAACATGATCCAGGAGACTTGGAGTGGGCGTCAAGAAACAATCGAGGAGGCCACGAGGCAGGGGGCGTGCCTACCCCCCTGGGCACGCCCTCCACCCTCGTGGGCCCCTCGTTGCTCCACCGACGTACTTCTTCCTCCTATATATATCCACGTAACCCCCAAACATCCAGGAGCACCACGAAAACCTAATTCCACCGCCGCAACCTTCTGTACCCAAGAGATCCCATCTTGGGGCCTTTTCCAGAGCTCCGCCGGAGGGGGCATTGATCACAGAGGGCCTCTACATCAACTCCATGGCCTCTCCGGTGATGTGTGAGTAGTTTACTTCAGACCTTTGGGTCCATAGTTATTAGCTAGATGGCTTCTTCTCTCTCTTTGGATCTCAATACAAAGTTCGCCTCGATCTTCTTGGAGATCTATTCGATGTAATCTTCTTTTGTGGTGTGTTTGTCAAGATCCGATGAATTGTGGATTTATGATCAAGTTTATCTATGAACAATATTTGAATCTTCTCCGAATTATTTTATGTATGATTGGTTTATCTTTGCAAGTCTCTTCGAATTATTAGTTTGGTTTGGCCTACTAGATTGATCTTTCTTGCAATGGGAGAAGTGCTTAGCTTTGGGTTCAATCTTGCGGTGTCCTTTCCCAGTGACAGCAGGGGCAACAAGGCACGTATTGTATTGTTGCCATCGAGGATAAAAAGATGGGGTTTATATCATATTGCATGAGTTTATCCCTCTACATCATGTCATTCTTACTTAAAGCATTACTCTGTTCTTATGAACTTAATACTCTAGATGCATGCTGGATAGCGGTCGATGTGTGGAGTAATAGTAGTAGATGCAGAATCTTTTCGGTCTACTTGTCACGGACGTGATACCTATATACATGATCATGCCTAGATATTCTCATAATTATTCGCTTTTGTATCAATTGCTCGACAGTAATTTGTTTACCCACCATAATACTTATTCTCTTGAGAGAAGCCACTAGTGAAACCTATGGCCCCGGGTCTATTCTCCATCATATTAATCTTCCAACACTTAGTTATTTCTATTTGCCGTTTATTTTACTTTGCATCTTTATTTCTCTTTATCATAAAAATACTAAAAATATTATCTTATCATATCTATCAGATCTCACTCTCGTAAGTGACCATGAAGGGATTTGACAACCCCTTTATCGCGTTGGTTGCGAGGTTCTTATTTTTTTGTGTAGGTGCGTGGGACTCGAGCGTGATCTCCTACTGGATTGATACCTTGGTTCTCAAAAACTAAGGGAAATACTTATGCTACTTTACTGCATGAGGTAGCAAGAAGGAAAAAGAATCTGACAAGGATGAAGACAAAGAGGAAGATGATGGTTTTCCCAATGTCAATTCCACCCTAATTATTTTTGCTGACGTTGAGAGCAAAAGTCAACTGAAAGTGATCAACAGAGAAGTGAATATGGTTGCTCCGGCAACGACAACATACCTGAAGTGGTCACAAACATCTATCACATTCAACCAGTCTTACCACCCTGCTCGCATAGCCACTCCAGGGAGGCAAGCGTTGGTGGTCGACCCAGTTGTTGGAAGTACTCGATTGACAAAAGTGTTGATGGATGGTGGTAGTGGTCTGAATATTCTTTATGCTGAAACCTTGAAAGGGATGGGCATTCCAATGTCCAAACTTAGTGAGAGCAACACATGAGATTTCATGGCGTCATCCCTGGCAAGAAGGCTGAATCACTCGGCCAGATAACCTTGGACGTGGTTTTCGGTGATTCAAAGAATTACCGTAAGGAAAAGTTGACATTTGAGGTAGTGGATTTCCAGAGTGCTTATCATGCTATTCTGGGGAGACCTGCATACGCACATTTTATGGCTCGACCATGTTACATATATCTCAAGCTGAAAATGCCTGGTCCCAAAGGAGTGACCACGGTCACTGGCAATCGGCAGAAGGTAGAGGAATGCTTCCAGAAGGGTTCTAAAATTGCCGATGCACAAATGGCAGCAGTTGAAATGCAAGAATATCAGAAAAATGTAGACCCGAGTGATTTGCTGCGAGCCAAGAAGCCTGCCACAGATTCTGCATTTCAGTCATCCGGAGAAACAAAACCAATTCATATTCACCCGACCGATCCTAATGCTGCCCCTACTCATATCTCAACATCACTCGACAGCAAATAGGAAGAAGCGCTCATCCAGTTCCTCCATGAGAACTGGGACATCTTTGCATGGAAACCCTCTGACATGCCAGGTGTACCCAGGGGACTGGCTGAGCATCGTTTGCGAGTCGACCCAAAAGTGAAGCCAGTCAAGGAACATCTTAGGCGGTCTGCCATACAGAAGAGAAAAGCAATTGGTGAGGAAGTGGCTCAGCTTCTAGCAGCTGAGTTCATCCGAGAGATTTACCACTCCGAGTGGCTCGCCAATGCTGTCATGGTCCCCAAGAAGGACGATTCACTTCGTATGTGCATTGACTTCAAGCATGTCAATCGGGCCTGCCCGAAAGATCATTTTTCTCTCCCCCGTATTGACCAAATCATCGAATCGACTGCGGGGTGTGAGCATTTGTCTTTTCTAGACGCCTATTTTGGGTATCATCAGATCCGATTGTATGGACCTGATGAGATAAAAACAGCTTTCATCACTCCATTCGGGTGCTTTTTTTATGTCACCATGACATTCGGTCTCAAGAACGCTGGTGCTACATTTATGAGGATGATTCAGAAGTGCCTGCTCACTCAAATCAGTCGGAATGTGGAAGCATATATGGATGACATTGTGGTCAAGTCGCGTAAAGGTTCCGACATGCTAGCTGACCTCGCTGAAACCTTTGCCAACCTCAGAAGGTATGATATCAAGATTAATCCGTCGAAATGCACATTCGGAGTTCCAGGAGGAAAGTTACTCGGTTTCCTCATTTCCGAACAAGGGATCGATGCCAACCCAGAGATAGTTGGAGCCATACTCCGGATGAAACGCCCTGTGCGTGTGCATGATGTTCAGAAGCTTACCGGTTGTTTGGCCGCCTTGAGTCGATTCATCTCTCGCCTCAGTGAAAAGGCATTGCCTCTTTACCGACTGATGAAGAAATATGATAAGTTTGAGTGGACTCCTGAAGCAGATGCAGTGTTTGTAGAACTCAAAACCCTGCTTTCCACCCAGCCGGTGCTTGCTGCTCCAATCAGCAAAGAGCCTCTACTGCTTTATATTGTAGCCACTGGACAAGTTGTCAGTACAGTACTTATGGTCGAGCGGGAAGAAGAAGGAAAAACCTATAAAGTTCAGCACCCAGTGTATTATATTTCTGAAGTCTTGACTCCATCCAAGCAAAGATATCCTCACTATCATAAGCTTGTCTATGGGATTTACATGACCACGAAGAAGGCTGCACATTATTTATCTGATCACTCCGTTACATTCGTCAGCGACGCACCTTTGTCAGAAATTCTGAACAACAGAGATGCAACTGGTCGAGTGGCAAAGTGGGTGATTGAACTCCTTCCCTTGGATTTCAAGTTTGAGGCAAAGAAAGCTATCAAGTCCTAGGCAATAGCAGATTTCCTCGCTGAGCGGGTCGAGCAGCAACAACCGACTCAAATTCACTCGGAGCATTGGACCATGTTATTTGATGGATCCAAGATGCTGAACAGTTCTAGTGCTGGGGTGGTATTAGTATCCCCTCGAGGAGACAGACTCGGCTATGTTCTTCAGATCCATTTTGATTCCTCCAACAACGAAGCTGGATATGAAGCACTTCTATATGGGTTGCATATGGCCATTTCACTCGGCGTCTGTTGCCTAATGGTCTACGTCGACTCAGATTTGGTGGTTAATCAAGTAATGAAGGAGTGGGACGTCAGAAGCCCGACTATGACTAGTTATTGTAATGCAGTTGAGAAAGTTAGAGAAGAAGTTTGAGGGGTTAGAGCTCCATCATATACCCCGACTGAAAAATCAAGCACCTGATGATTTGGCAAAGATAGGCTCCAAGCATGAGCCTATTCCCAATAATGTGTTCTTGGAGCATCTTCATATGCCGTCCGTCCAAGCGGATCCCTTCACGGAGGAGCCCCCACAACCTAAGAGTCCTACTGATCTGACTGAAGTTGAAGTCCCAGTCGTGGTCGACTTGGTCATGGAAGTTTTGGTCATCATACCCGATTGGACAGTGTCGTACATCACGTATATTCTCAGGAAAGAGCTTCCAGAAGCTGAAGAAGAGGCCCGTTAGATTGTCTGTCGATCTAAAGCTTTCACAATAGTGGCTGGACAGCTTTACAGAGAAAGTGTTATCGGAGTTGCTTAGAAGTGTATAACACCAGAAGAAGGTTGAGTGATCCTCAACGACATCCACTCGGGGACCTGTGGTCACCATGCGTCCTCTCAGACCATTGTGGCCAAAGCATACCGAGCGGGATTTTATTGGCCACGAGCGAATGAAATGGCAAAAGACATAGTTGACAGATGTGAAGGCTGCCAGTTCTATTCCAACATGTCTCACAAGCCTGCATCACCCCTGAAGACCATTCCGCTCGTCTGGCCCTTTGCTGTTTGGGGATTAGATATGGTTGGACCTCTGAGGACTGGCAGAAGTGGCTTCACCCATGTACTCATAGCAGTCGACAAGCTCACCAAATGGATTGAAGCCAAGCCTATCAGAAACCTCGAAGCAAGTACTGCTGTCAGCTTCATAAGAGAGTTGACATTCAGATATGGTGTCCCGCACAGCATCATCACAGATAATGGGTCGAACTTCGATTCTGATGAGTTTAGAGCCTTTTGCGATTCCCAAGGCACTCGGGTCAACTATGCTTCAGTCGCCCATCCCCAGTCGAATGGACAAGCTAAAAGAGAAAACGGGTTGATTCTCAAAGGACTGAAACCCCGATTGATGCGTGACCTCAAGCATGCATCGGGTGCCTGGGTCGATGAACTTCCATCAGTACTTTGGGGATTGAGGACAAGTCCTAATCGGTCGACTGGCCGAACTCCATTCTTCTTAGTCTATGGGGCTGAAGCCGTGCTTCTGAGTGACTTACTTCATAACGCCCCGCGAGTGGAACTCTTCTCAGAAGCCGAAGCAGAACAAGCCCGTCAGGATGCTGTCGACCTTCTGGAAGAAGAAAGAGAGATGGCGCTCATCCGTTTGACCATCTATCAGCAAGACCTGCGACTATTTCACGCCAGAAACGTGAAAGGTCGAGCATTTCAAGAGGGAGACCTGGTTCTTCTAGTGGGTCAGCAGAAACCTCACAAGCTAACTCCTTCTTGGGAAGGCCCCTTCATCATCACCAAAGTACTTCACAACGTGGCTTATCGCCTCTACAATGTGGAGCACAATAAAGACGAGCCACGCGCTTGGAATGCGGAGCTGCTCCGCCCCTTTTATACTTAAGCATTCGGATTGTCGTGATGTAATAAGAAATACATTCTAGTTCAATTATCAAAGACACAGTTTCGCAGATGAGTGTTGTTCCTTTTTTCAGTCTTCTAAATCCCCCAGTGGGTGTCTTAGCCGTGAATCTGCTTTGCCTAAGTTTCAAAAAATCAAATCCTACCAAGTGATGAGCAAGTCTCTCACTCGGAGGCTTAGCTGCGAATACGTTTCGCCTAAGTTTAAGAAATCCTACCGAGTGGTGAGAAAGTCTCTCACTCGGAGGCTTAGCTGCAGTCCAGTACTCACCTAAGTTTAAGAAATCCTACCGAGTGGTGAGCAAGTATCTCACTCGGGGGCTTAGCTGCAGTCCAGTACTCGCCTAAGTTTAAGAAATCCTACCGAGTGGTGAGCAAGTCTCTCACTCGGAGGCTTAGTGATACGTCTCCAACGTATCTACTTTTCCAAACACTTTTGCCCCTGTTTTGGACTCTAACTTGCATGATTTGAATGGAACTAACCCGGACTGACATTGTTTTCAGCAGAATTACCATGGTGTTATTTATGTGCAGGAGCAAACGTTCTCGGAATGACCTGAAACTTCATGGAGCCACTTTTCAGAAAATAAGAAAAATACCTGCAAAAGATGAAGGCCAGGGGGCCCACCACCTTGCCACGAGGGTGGGGGGCTCCCCCTACCTCGTGGGCCCCTATTCCCTCTCCGACTCCAACTCTGCCTCCATATATTGAGTTTCGGGAAGAAAAAATCAGAGAGAAGAAATCATTGTGTTTTACGATACGGAGCCGCCGCCAATCCCTAAAACCTCCCGGGAGGGCTAATCTGGAGTCCGTTCGGGGCTCCGAAGAGGGGAATCCATCGCCATCGTCATCATCAACCATCCTCCATCACCAATTTCATGATACTCACTGCTGTGCATGAGAAATTCCATCGTAGGCTTGCTGGGACGGTGATGGGTTGGATGAGATCTATCATGTAATCGAGTTAGTTTTGTTAGGGTTTGATCCCTATTGTCCGCTATGTTCTGAGATTGATGTTGCTATGACTTTGCTATGCTTAATGCTTGTCACTAGGGCCCGAGTGCCATGATTTCAGATCTGAACCTATTATGTTTTCATCCATATATGAGTGTTCTTGATCCTATCTTGCAAGTCTATAGTCACCTATTATGTATTATGATCCGTTAACCCCGAAGTGACAATAATCGGGATACTTACCGGTGATGACCGTAGTTTGAGGAGTTCATGTATTCACTATGTGTTAATGCTTTGTTCCGGTTCTCTATTAAAAGGAGGCCTTAATATCCCTTAGTTTCCGTAAGGACCCCACTACCACGGGAGGGTAGGACAAAAGATGCCATGCAAGTTCTTTTCCATAAGCACGTATGACTATATTCGGAATACATGCCTACATTATATCAATGAACTGGAGCTAGTTCTGTGTCACCCTAGGTTATGACTGTTACATGATGAACCGCATCCGGCATAATTCTCAATCACTGATCCATTGCCTACGAGCTTTCCATATATTGTTCTTCGCTTATTTACTTTTCCGTTGCTATTGCTATCATCACTACAAAATACCAAAAACATTCCATTTACTACTATTACCTTTTGTTACCATTATCACTGCTATCATATTACTTTGCTACTAAACAATTTGCTGCAGATATTAAGTTTCCAGGTGTGGTTGAATTGACAACTCATCTGCAAATACTTGAGAATATTCTTTGGCACCCCTTGTGTCGAATCAATAAATTTGGGTTGAATACTCTACCCTCGAAAACTGTTGCGATCCCATATACTTGTGGGTTATCAAGACTATTTTCTGGCACCGTTGCCGGGGAGCATAGCTCTATTCTTTGAGTCACTTGGGATATATATCTGCTTATCATTATGAAGAACTTGAGAGATCCAAAAACCAAGATCTATCCCTCAACTACGAGGGGAGGTAAGGAACTGTCATTTAGCTCTGCACTTGATTCACCTTCTGTTTTGAGTAAGCTTGCGACACCTACACCTGCTTCTGCTATTCGTTCTGATATGTCGCATGTTATTGATGATGCCACTTCTTCTATGATGATACTACTGTGTTGGGGAACGTAGTAATTTCAAAAAAAATTCCTACGCACACACAAGATCATGGTGATGCATAGCAAAGAGGGGAGAGTATGATCTACGTACCCTTGTAGATCGCAACGGAAGCGTTGACACAACGTAGAGGAAGTAGTCATACGTCTTCTTCCCGATCCGACCGATCCAAGCACCGTTACTCCGGCACCTCCGAGTTCTTAGCACACGTTCAGCTCGATGATGATCCTCGGGCTCCGATCCAGCAAAGCGTCGAGGAAGAGTTCCGTCAGCACGACGGCGTGGTGACGATCTTGATGTACTACCGACGCAGGGCTTCGCCTAAGCACTGTAACGGTATGATCGAGGTGGAATTTGGTGGCAGGGGGCACCGCACACGGCTAAGGAACGATCTCAAGGATCAACTTGTGTGTCTTGGGGTGTCCCCTGCCCCCGTATATAAAGGATGAAGGGGGGGAGGCTGGCCGGCCAAGGAGGGAGGCGCAGGAGGAGTCCTACTCCTACCGGGAGTAGGACTCCCCCCCTCAATCCTATTCCTAATAGGATTCCTTAAAGGGGAGAGGGAGAGAGAGGTGGCCGGCCCCTCTCCTAGTCCTAATAGGACTAGGGAGAGGGGGGGGGAGGCGCAGCCCTATGTGGGCTGCCTTCTCACCTTTTCACTAAGGCCCATGTTAGCCCATTTGGCTCCCGGGGGGTTCCGGTAACCCTCCCGGTAATCCGGTAAAATCCCGATTTCACCCGGAACACTTCCGATGTCCAAACATAGGCTTCCAATATATCAATCTTTACGTCTCGACCATTTCAAGACTCCTCGTCATGTCCGTGATCACATCCGGGACTCCGAACAACCTTCGGTACATCAAAATGCATAAACTCATAATAACTGTCATCGTAACGTTAAGCGTGCGGACCCTACGGTTCGAGAACAATGTAGACATGACCGAGACACATCTCCGGTCAATAACCAATAGCGGGACCTGGATGCCCATATTGGCTCCCACATATTCTACGAAGATCTTTATCGGTCAGACCGCATAACAACATACGTTGTTCCCTTTGTCATCGGTATGTTACTTGCCCGAGATTCGATCGTCGGTATCCAATACCTAGTTCAATCTCGTTACCAGCAAGTCTCTTTACTCGTTCCGTAATACATCATCCTGCAACTAACTCATTAGTTGCAATGCTTGCAAGGCTTTAAGTGATGTGCATTACCGAGAGGGCCCAGAGATACCTCTCCGGACAATCGGAGTGACAAATCCTAATCTCGAAATACGCCAACCCAACATGTACCTTTGGAGACACCTGTGAAGCTCCTTTATAATCACCCAGTTACGTTGTGACGTTTGGTAGCACACAAAGTGTTCCTCCGGCAAACGGGAGTTGCATAATCTCATAGTCATAGGAACATGTATAAGTCATGAAGAAAGCAATAGCAACATACTAAACGATCGGGTGCTAAGCTAATGGAATGGGTCATGTCAATCAGATCATTCAACTAATGATGTGACCTCGTTAATCAAATAACAACACTTTGTTCATGGTTAGGAAACATAACCATCTTTGATTAACGAGCTAGTCAAGTAGAGGCATACTAGTGACACTCTGTTTGTCTATGTATTCACACATGTATTATGTTTCCGGTTAATACAATTCTAGCATGAATAATAAACATTTATCATGATATAAGGAAATAAATAATAACTTTATTATTGCCTCTAGGGCATATTTCCTTCATACTTCATATGATTTCCTCTCGAGGAACGACTTGCTAGGGCTAGAGAGATTGAAAATATTGAATCTGGTGATACTGATGAAAGTGATGATGAAGAATCACTTGTTATTCCTAAGGGTTATGCATTTGATCAAGAAGTTTCCTTAGCTATTTTAGCGTGCCAAAATGGAATTGAACTCAAAAGATTATTAGCTAAATGGAGTAAGCAATCTCTTTAAATGCTAGAATGAAACCTGACCCTGCTTTTTTGCTACTTTCACCTATCTTTGTTACTGATAAGGATTATGAATTCTCTGTTGATCCTAATATAATTACTTTGGCTTGAATCTGATCCTTTTCATGGTTATGGAAATTGAAACTGTTGTGGCACATCTTACTAAACTTAAATGATATATGCTACCCTGTTTACTAAAGATTGAGAGAACTCGTTACTTTTATATCCTTAAAATATTTCCGTTCTCATTAAAGGGTGATGCTAAGATATGGTTTAATTCTCTTGATCCTGGTTGTGTGTGTAGTCCCCAGGATATGATTTATTACTTCTCTACTAAATATTTCCCTGCTCATAAGAAACAAGCTGCTTTAAGGGATATATATATAATTTTGTGCAAATTGAAGAAGAGAGTCTCCCACAAGCTTGGGGGAGGCTTCTCCAATTACTTAATGCTTTGCCTGATCATCCTCTTAAGAAAAATGAAATACTTGATATCTTTTATAATGGACTAACCGATGCCTCCAGAGATTACCTGGATAGTTGTGCTGGTTCTGTTTTCAGGGAAAGAACACTGGATGAAGCTGAAATTCTATTGAATAATATGTTGACAAATGAAAATAATTGGACACCTCCGGAGCCAATTCCTGAGCCTATTCCTAAACCAACTCCGAAGAAGAGGGGTATTCTATTTCTCAGTCCTGAAGATATGCAAGAGGCAAAGAAATCTATGAAAGAAAAGGTATTAAAGCTGAAGATGTTAAGAATTTACCTCCTATTGAAGAAATACATGGTCTTAATTTACCGCCTGTTGAAGAAACATATAATCCAAATCCTTTACCTATTGAAGAAACTCATGGTCTTGATAACCTGACACAGGTAGTAAAGGTAAATTCTCTCTATAGATATGATAAAGTTGTAATCCCATTTACTAAAATTGCTAGCCCTGCTTAGATGAGTTTGATAAATTTATGGCTAAGCAAGAAGATTTTAATGCTTATTTTGGTAGACAATTGAAATTACAATTCAAATATGCTTGGACACTTGGGTAATTATAGGGCTAATGTCAAAGGTGAACTTAAACTTATTAGTAAACATGCTTCTATGGTTACCACTCAAGTAGAACAAGTACTTAAAGCTCAAAATGATTTGCTCAATGAATTGAATAGTAAGAATAATGATAATGCTGTTAGAGTTATGACTAGAGGTGGTAGAATGACTCAAGAACCTTTGTATCCTGAAGGCCATCCTAAGAAGAATTGAGCAAGATTCTCAGAGAAATAATATAGATGCACCTAGCTCTTCTAAAAAGAAGAAAAAGAAAAATGATAGGACTTTGCATGCTTCTAGTGATCCTATTGTTGAAACACCTGAGAATCCAAATGATATTTCTATTTCTGATGCTGAAACACAATATGGTAATGAACCTGAAACTAATGATAATGTTAATAATAATGTTCATAATGATGCTCAACCTAGTAATGATAATGATATAGAAATTGAACCTGCTATTGATCTTGATAACCCACAATCAAAGAATCAACATTATGATAAGAAAGATTTTTTTGCTAGGAAACATGGTAAAGAAAGAGAGCCATGGGTTCAGAAACCCATGCCATTTCCTCCTAAACCATCCAAGGAAAAGGATGATGAGGATTTTGAGTGCTTTGCTGAAATGATTAGACCTATCTTTTTACGTATGCGATTAACTGATATGCTCAAAACTAATCCTTATGCTAAGTACATGAAAGATATAATTACAGATAAATAAAGATACCAGAAGCTGAAATTTCCACCATGCTTGTTAATTATACTTTTAAGGGTGGAATACCAAAGAAACTTGGAGACCCAGGAGTACCCACTATACCATGCTCTATTAAAAGAAATTATGTTAAAACTGCTTTACGTGATCTTGGAGCCGGTGTTAGTGTTATGCCTCTCTCTTTATATCGTAGACTTGATTTGAATAAGTTGACACCTACTGAAATATCTTTGCAAATGGCTGATAAATCAACTGCTATACCTGTCGGTATTTGTGAGGATGTGCCTGTTGTAGTTGCAAATGTTACTATTTTAACGGACTTTGTTATTCTTGATATTCCTGAGGATGATAGTATGTCTATTATTCTTGGAAGACCCTTTTTGAATACTGCAGGGGCTGTTATTGATTGCACTAAAGGCAATGTCACTTTTCATGTTAATGGTAACGAGCACACGGTACACTTTTCGAAGAAACAACCTCAAGTTCATAGTATCAACTCTATTGGAAAAATTCCATCGATTATATTTGGAGGTTTTGAATTTCCTCTTCCTACTGTCAAGAAGAAATATGATATTCTTATTATTGGGGATGTGCATATCCCCGTTGAGGTAACATAGTGTTATTTGAAATTTCTCCGGTTCCATGTTATTCGCAATGAGTTTGTTAACAAGACTTGATCAACCGTGTTAGTGGATTCCTTTTGATGATCATGAGATGGATGAAACTAGAAGGCACAACCTTCTGTACCCCACTTTTACTTTCTATTATTTATACTAGCACAAATGCCCGTGCGTTGCAACGGGAGAAAATACCAGTTCCTATGAACCATGGTTGGTCTTGGTCGGATCGAGGAACTATGTCACTGGACATCGGTCGCGGATGACAAAATAAAAGATGCATTATTTGACGATCATGACGTGGAGGTTAGGACATGGTTACGGTCTGGAGTTAATTGATCTAATTGATAATATATTTTTATGGAAACTTTCGAGCCCGTGTGTTGTAACGGTAGAGAAAAACTGTCCCGTACTACGATTTAGTGAGAACTATTTATCAGAATACATCCACAATTTATGTGCAATTTAGTATTTATTAAAATATGTAGAAACATGAATGAAATTTTTTCAGCAGTCATCTTGTTATTTTATTTTGAGCATTGAACTGGATTTTTATATTGAGTAAAAACAGATCAGAAAAGTACATATCTATGAGAACTTTAAATATACGATGAATCTTGAAATTGAAAATCACATATTTGTAGTTCAAACCTAAATTTTAACATAATTGGAGTTTATGTTTTTTGGAGTAAAATCTGAACTAAATAGTAGTGAAATTATTTTATTTGGACTTTGAGTAATTTTTTGATTCCACAAAAAGCAGAATATTTTAAATCTTTATTAACTTTCAGAATATTCTAATATATTCTTGTGAGGATTCAGATACAAATTGGAAACAAACAAAACAGGAAAAAAAGGCCAAAAGTTAAAACAACAGCATTCAAGTTAGATAGCCAAGGCCAACTCCTCTCTCGTTCTGGGTGAGTACATCATCAACACATGTTAGAGGATCCGGCCACACCATCTAGAACCTCCTGCTAGTGCGAGTAGCTGTGTGCCGAGCGCAGCCGTGTCGAATGCCACCTCTTGCTTGTCACAGATCAAACTACAGCCTCCATCCATGCACCTTATGACGTCGCGTCCTTCAGTTGGCCCAACACCTTGATTCCTACGACGTGCCATGCGCTTCGTCTAATAGACGTTCTGCTGGCCCCGACCTCGCTCGCTCTCCCTTCCTCCCGCTTTCGTGACCGTGTCACGAGCGCGTCCGGTAAGCGGGGTCGTCGTGGTCTGGAGCATCAATCACGGCCTCGCGGACGGCAGTTTAAATACATGGGCATGCCCTCAATCTTGTCCATGTTTAATTTTGAAATTAATTCCTTGTCTCTCTTCAATGAGGTGGACATCAGCCTAAGCCGATTCACCCAAATATCCATCAAGCAGCCAACTCCTGAGTACATGAAGTTTCACATGCGTATATAAACTAGTGCAATCGAACGTAATAGAGCGATGTGGGATTATTTAAGAAAACTAATCCTCTTTTAGACGAAAAGCATAGCATTGCTCAGGTGGTTGCTGACATACACTTTTGATGGAAGCTCATGAGTTCCACTCCTTCTGCAGCTAATGTTTTTGCCTCCTGGAGCCTGCTAAGTTGGGCCATAGGGCAGGCTGCGAACGATGGATGGGCTAAAGCCCATGAAGCCACACGCGAGCCACGAGATCGGTACGGACAAAAGAGTTCGGGGTAAATACGAAACAGTGTTTTTCCTCGTTCACGGAAAGTTTTTGTTTGCCACTTACGGGTGGCATTGGTGGGTAATTTTTGCCAACTTCTTGGGTAATATAGATGACGGTGAACCCGACGGAAGCAATAGCCGCTTTATTAGTAGGTAAAGATTAAATAAAATAAAAATAAATATTTTTCTGTCTGTTATCTGATTATCCATGCAATATAAAAATACCTCGAAAATAAAGGTTCTCCAAATGCCCTGAAATTTAAATATGATTTTTTCTAGAATATTTGAGGATTTATGGAACTAAGAACACACCAGGGGGGTCAACCACCTGCCCACGAGGGTGGAGGGCACGCCCCCTGCCTCGTGGGCCCATGGTGGCCCTCCTCCACTTATTCCTGCACCCAGACACTTCATCTTCCTCCCACAAACACAAATATCCATCTCAAGCACGAGTTCTAGCTCATCTTGCTGCCATTTTTGATCTCCTTGCTCAAAGCACCTCTCACAAAACTGCTTGGGGAGATTGTTCCTTGGTATGTGACTCCTCCATTGGTCCAATTAGGCTTTGTTCTAGTGCTTTATTCATTGCAAATTTGTGTTGCTTAGGTGACCCTGTTCTTGAGCTTGCATGTCAAATTTATATGGTTAAAAGTAGTTTTGATGCATGATATAGGCCCTAGGCACTTGTAGGAGTAGTTTCTATCAATATTATTGAGTTTGGTTTACTTTTATTTTGAATTTACTAAAAAATTTCAGAATTTTTCAGAGGAAGAAATATGCTTAGGAAAATGTTCCAAGGTGGTTCTTCAAGGAAGCAAGGACCCAGGCTTGCAATGCGTGATGCTGATGAAGAGCCACCAAGAGACGCTCCAGTGTGTCCTTGTGAACGGCCTTCTGAGAACTTTATGGATCGAGCGGGAATTAAGGAAGAATTTAACACATATTTGCATAACGCTGATCTTGTGAGCTTCGAGGAAGAGAAGTGCAGCCAATATCACTATCTCACCAGTACCTTTGTGAGGAGGTTTGAATTTTCAACTTCACGTAATCCTCCAACTGTCCTGTTTGATCTTTATGATAAATCTTACACTATGGACTTAGAGGATTTTACCACTGCTTGCAAACTTCCACAATGGGGTAGTATAAGGGATCCTCGCAAATATGAATTTAGAGATTTTCTTGCTAGAATAAATGTGGGGGAATCTAGAGATATTACACAAGCTACCATAGGGAGCATTCACTTTCCCGCTATACATTATTTTGCTCTCTTCATAGGTAGATGCATTAATGGTAAAGATGAGGCATGTCACATGTGTGTCCCTGATCTTAGTATTCTTAGGAGTGCTGTGTTAGGAGACAAAACATATAATTTGGGAGCCATTGTTGCACGTAGGTTGCATCTTAATAGACTTAATGGAGATTTCTTTGGTGGAATTTATGCAACCTGCATAGCTAATTTTCTTGGTATAGCCATACGCGAAGATGATATAGAATTACTTCCTGCTTATCTAGATTTTAATGCTATGGTTCACCACCAGTTTGTCGAGAGGAACGAATCACCTCTCCAGTATCAACTAATCTTTGACAGACACCGTGATGTCCGTATTACTCTCCCTGCTCCTGCCTTCTTTGATTATCAGGCAAGAGGAGGATATACTATTACCATAGAGGAGGCAGATGAGTACGAGAGGATAGAGGAGGCCGCTCGTCGCCACACTGCAGCTCAGCAGGCAATAGCTGCTGCATCGCAGTACGACCCCAGCTACTATTATGGATATCCGCCAGGCCAGCCGTGGCCTTAGACCAACTTAGGCCAAAA
>NC_053026.1:598615772-598686202 GCF_003073215.2 Triticum urartu
TGTCATAGAAGTAGGAGCCCACCACATCTATGATGATACCGGGTTTTGTCACAATTATCGTCATAGAAGTGTCATATGTATGACAGGAAAAAAATCGTTCGGCCCAAAATGTCACGGATGTGTCTTTTTTTTGTAGTGTTATGAAATTGCTTCTTTGATTGAAAAGTATGATGCTACTCTTTACAAATCTGAAAATTTTGTCATACTTAAATATTGTTATGATAATTATGCTTCTAATGCCTATGTTAAACCATATATTGAGGACTCCTCTGCTGTCCAAGAAGAGACTAATATTTTGCAGGAGTCTTTGGAAGAAGGAATTGATGAAACTGTGAGCTCACTGGATGAAAAAGATGAGGAGGAGAGCAAAGAACAAAAGGAGGAAGAGCGGATTGATCACCCATGCCCACCTTCTAATGAGAGTAATTCTTCAACTCGTACATTGTTTAATTTCCCTTCGTGCTTACCGAAGGATGATTGCTATGATGACTGTTATGATCCCGTTGATTCTCTTGAAATATCCCCTTTTGATGATGCTTGCTATGCTTGTGGCCAAGATGCCAATATGAATTATGCTTATGGAGATGAACTTGCTATAGTTCCTTATGTTAAACATGAAATTGTTGCTATTGCACCCACGCATGATAGTCCTATTATCTTTTTGAATTCTCCCAACTACACTATATCAGAGAAATTTACCCTTATTAAGGATTATATTGATGGGTTGCGTTTTACTATTACACATGATGATTTTGATAGATATAATATGCATGTGCTTTCTGCTCCTACTGGCAATTATTATGATAGAGGAACTACATATCCGCCTCTTTATGTTTCCAACACGATAAAATTGCAAGAAACTATTTATACTATGCATTGGCCTTTACTTTGTGTGCATGAATTGTTCTTTTATGACATGCCGATGCATAGGAAGAGAGTTAGACTTCGTCATTACATGATATATGTTACTTTGTGATCACTACTAAATGCCAAATCATTGTTGAGGGAGTCCTGGATTAGGGGGTGTCCGGATGGCCGGACTATACCTTCAGCCGGACTCCTGGACTATGAAGATACAAGATTGAAGACTTCGTCCCGTGTCCGGAAGGGACTTTCCTTGGCGTGGAAGGCAAGCTTGGCGATACGGATATGCAGATCTCCTACCATTGTAACCGACTTTGTGTAACCCTAACCCTCTCCGGTGTCTATATAAACCGGAGGGTTTTAGTCCGTAGGACAACATACAGAACAACAATCATACCATAGGCTAGCTTCTAGGGTTTAGCCTCTCCAATCTCGTGGTAGATCTACTCTTGTACTACCCATATCATCAATATTAATCAAGCAGGACGTAGGGTTTTACCACCATCAAGAGGGCCCGAACCTGGGTAAAACTTCGTGTCCCTTGCCTCCTGTTACCATCCGGCCTAGACGCACAGTTCGGGACCCCCTACCCGAGATCCGCTGGTTTTGACACCGACATTGGTGCTTTCATTGAGAGTTCCTCTGTATCGTCGCCGTCACGCTTGATGGCTCCTACTATCATCGATAGTGATGCGGTCCAGGGTGAAACTTGTCTCCCCGGACAGATCTCTGTCTTCGGCGGCTTTGCACTGCGGGCTAATTTGCTTGGCCATCTGGAGCAGCTCGAAAGCTATGCCCCTGGCCGTCAGGTCAGGTTTGGAATTTTAAACTACATGGCTGACATCCGCGGGGAATTGATCCTCGACGGAGTCAAGCCACTGCCGAGTGCGCCGCGCTGTCACGAAGGGCGTGATCTAGCTCTGCCGCCGAACAGTACCCTGGAGGCCGCACCCGCATCGGCTTCGACCCTTAATTCAGAGCCAACTGCGCCGATCGAGGATGTGTGGTTGGACGCCGCCTCGGGGGCTGCGATCCCAACGGTGGTCGAGCCGAACACCAGCCCCGCACTCCGCGAGACTCATGACTCCAAGGAGCCGGACTCCTCTCCGGACTCCGAACCCTCCGCGCCCCTGCCGATCAAATCCGATCGGGCGCCGATCATGGAGTTTACTACCGCAGACATCTTTCAGCACTCGCCTTTCGGCGATATTATGAAGACACTAAAGTCTCTCACTTTATTAGGAGAGCCCTGGCCGGACTACGGTCAGCAAGGTTGGGATACGGACAATGAAGAAATTCAAAGCCCACCCACCACCCACTTTGTAGCCACTGTCGATGATTTAACCGACATGCTCGACTTCGAATCCGAAGACATCGACGGTATGGACGCCGATGAAGGAGACAATGAAGAACCGGCGCCTATTGGGCCCTGGAAAGCCACCTCGTCATATGACGTATACATGGTGGACGCACCAAAAGATGGCAACGAGGAGCGGGAGGACGCACCGAAGGCTTGTTCCCTTGAAAAGCAGTCAAAGCGGCGACGCAAGCGCCGCCCCAAATCCCGCCTCGACAGAAATAACGATCACACAGACCCAACGCTGGAGCAGGGTGAACCGCTGCCGCACAACGGCAATCCGGATAATCAAACCGAACAAACAAATTCTATCAAGGATAATGGTCCGGACGACATAACGCCGGACAGGCACCCGGAGCAGCAGAATGCCCGTAAAAGGCTTGTTGCCACCGCGAGGAGTCTTAAAAAGCAGAGGCAAAGGCTCAAGGCTGCGCAAGACACACTCCAAATCAGATGGAGTAAAATACTCAACACAGGAGCGAGGTACGGCGACAATCGCCCCTCCAAGGGCTACCCAAAGTGGAAACTGCTACCTGAATTCGATGAGGAGGCCTTAGACCTCCCACAACCAAATATCAAAGCAGCCACCTGGCCGGATAGACGACCTCTCTACCAACACAGAGCGGCATACAACGCCACTCACAATAAAACACGCGACCCATGCGAGGGCTCGCACCCAAAGGACGGCGCAACAAGATCCATCTATGGACCACGCAAGCGCGCCCCAGCATACAATGCAACACAACAAACATCCGAACAATGCGATACACCCAGCTACAGGGGTGGCGCACACCCTCTATGTTTCACCGATGAGGTGCTGGACCATGAATTTCCAGAGGGATTCAAACCCGTAAACATAGAGACATACGACGGAACCACAGACCCTGGGGTCTGGATTGAGGACTACATCCTTCATATCCATATGGCTCGAGGAGATGATCTCCACGCCATCAAGTACTTACCCCTCAAGCTCAAAGGGTCAGCTCGTCACTGGCTTAAAGGCCTCCCCGAAAGCTCCATTGGAAGTTGGGAAGAGCTCGAAGACGCCTTTCGGGCAAATTTTCAAGGGACTTATGTCCGACCTCCGGGTGCGGACGATTTGAGTCATATAACTCAATAGCCCGGAGAGTAAGCCCGAAAGCTTTGGAACAGGTTCCTTACTAAAAAGAACCAGATTGTCGACTGTCCGGACGCCGAAGCCTTGGCAGCTTTTAAGCATAGCGTCCGTGACGAATGGCTCGCTAGACACCTCAGCCAAAATAAGCCGAGAACGATGGCCGCATTAACAAACCTCATGACCCGCTTTTGCACGGGTGAGGACAGCTGGCTAGCTAGATGCAGCACCAGCGACCCCAGTACATCTGAAGTTAGAGATGGAAACGGGAAATCACGGCGCAACAGCAATAACAAACGCCGGAATAAAGAAGACAGAACGGAGGGCACGGCAGTAAACGCCGGATTCAAAAGCTCTCGGCCAGGTCAAAAGCCGCCCTCTAAAGGCTCCAGGGATGAACTGTCCAGCCTCAACAAAATTCTGGACCAAGTATGTCAGATCCATAGTACCCTTGGTAAACCCGCTAATCATACCCACAAAGAATGTTGGGTCTTCAAGCAGTCCGGCAAACTCAACGCCGTACACAAGGGGGGGATACACCAAGTGAAGACGAGGACGAGCCTCCCAAAAAAGACACCGGGGAACAAAAGAAATTTCCACCAGAAGTCAAAACAGTAAATGTGTTACACGTGATCAAGGGAAAAAACAACGCGACACTCCCAGGAAAATATACCCAAGTGCCTATCACCGCGAAGTCCTGCCACTGGTCGTCTCAACCGATCACTTTCGACCATCACGATTACTCATCAAGTATCCGACGCGCAGGATGGGCTGCCCTGGTATTAGACCCAGCAATTGGCGGATATCACTTCACACGGGTCTTGATGGACGGTGGCAGCAACCTAAACCTAATATATCAGGATACAATCCGCGGGATGGGGTTAGACCCAACAAAAATTCACCATAGCAATACTACCTTTAAAGGAGTAACGCCAGGCCCAGGGGCTCGTTGTACGGGCTCCCTCCTACTACAAGTTATATTCGGCTCCCCCGATAACTTCCGTCGCGAGCATTTAACCTTCCACATCGATCCATTCCAAAGTGGCTATCAAGCACTGCTCGGACGCGAAGCTTTCGCTCGCTTTAATGCAATACCACATTGCGCCTCCCTCACACTCAAGATGCCCGGTCCATGTGGCATCATTTCAGTGAACGGAAATATCAAGCGATCTCTACGCGCCGAAGAGAGTGTGGCTGCCTTGGAAGCCGCACACTAAAGGCGCCCGGACCAGTGAAAGCATCCAATAGGTCGTCAAGACCTCAGACACAACTAATCAAGTCCAGCGCCGCTATTTATACCGAATAAATGGACACACCCCCATTTGTCCATACAAGGGGCTCAACGCGCGCAGACAAGTGGCAATTTCTTCTCATCTTGAATTATACATGGTTTCTTTAAAAACTATCTTTTTGCACAACAACTTTTTCACCTAAATTCCTCTCTTTTACAGACAATCATCGTGCTACACCCGTCCAGGATACGGCACAACGGAGACACAGGCGCAGACGTGCAGCAGGGACCCGCTCCAAGGATTCTTTTTAGATTAAGACCCTGCGTAAACCTTTTTTATTGTCTCTTGTTGATACATATCCACCGTTGAGAGGGATGCTGACGTCTTGGTATGTGGCCACGCCAGAACAATGCACGTACCTAGACACAAGGGGCTTCTTACAAAGGCCATTATTTAGGCCCGGTTTATACCACAAAGACCGAATACCTTAGGGAGTGTTCGGCGTCGCGAGTTTGGCCCTATATGTATCAGCTCCGAATCATTGTCTTTGGTCAAATGTTGGGTTTGCCCGGCTCCTGTGTTTTGGTGCCTTACGTTCCGCTTTACCAGCTAAGGTAGCACCAGGAGAACTACTGCGATTGTGCCCTGGTTCATCCGGACGAGCACCTCAGTAGAGAAAGCCGAAAACTGACTGTCATGATATAGCGTGAGACTGGTCAACCACTCGATGACCTGTTGGAATGTTAGAATTCCTCCGCCTTAATGAAGGGCCGTTTTCCAGCCAGGCATATACGCACCCCGGGATCGGGAGAGTGCGGAGCCACCAGGGGCTATTTAGTAGCCCCACCGTCAAACTCCTATGGCTAAGTGAAAGTGCTAAAGCATTATAGTCCGGTTGCCTCGCTCGCTCTGCTATCACCTCCTTAATAGGACCAAGACGTTGGGTTAAGTGTGAACGCGTGTTTTTTGCGAGCACCTCCGCATTATATGCGTGGGGGTTGAAGCCGACGGCTGCAATCTTTCAAGTTATACACATGTATACATAAACGGCCGCCCAGGAGGCATCATATTACTTTCAGGCAAAAGTGTAAAAATAGCCTTATAAAAATTTATAAAAGCATTTCGCTTACAATGAGATTACATATCACTCAAACATAATATTTTTTGAGCACTGGGTCTCTATCAAACGAGCACCCTCAAGAACTTCTTCAAAGTAGTGCTCAGCAGCCATTCAACCTATGGACGAATCCCGCGCTGCAACAGTGGTAGCATCCATCTCCACCCAGTATGCTTTAACACGGGCAAAGGCCATCCGTGCACCCTCTATGCACGCCGACCTCTTCATCGCATTAATGCGCGGCACCACGTCAAGGAACTACTGCACCAAGCTGAAATAGCTGTTCGGTTTTGACCTTTCCGACCATAGCTGATCCGCCACAGACCTCATGGCGAGTCCGGACAACCTATTCAGTTCGGCCCATTCGGCTAACTGGTCAGTCAATGAAAGCGTACGCTCGGGAGAATGGAATTGTGTCCAAAATAGCTGGTCCACTTCACGGTCCGTCTGACCCTGGAAGTACTTGGCCGCATCGGCAGCGCTCGCCGCCAAATCCATATACACATCCTCCGAACTCCACAGCCGATCCAGAGAGGCATATCGTGGATCTCCGAACTTCCTTCGCAACATAAAGGATTTCCCAGCTACAATATCCCTGGCTTCCCGCAGCTCCTCCTTCTTCGCCCTCATAGCAGAGCGGAGGTCTTTTCTCGTCGCAGCAGACTTCTCAAGGTCCGATGCCTTCGCTAGGTTTTCCCTTTCAAGAACCCGACAACGGTCGGCGGTGGCTTTTAATTCTATGGCCATCTTGGCCATTTTATCTCGGCTCTCGCCATGTGCGGCCTTCTCGGCTTTCAGCTCGTCGGCCGCCTTCAAAGCAGCCACATTACCCAACCTCGCTTGTTCCTTGGCTCGGGCAAGTTCTGCCCGCAAGGCTTCAACAGTGGCAGCTCCATCTGCAGTCACAACATATTAAAGATACTGGCATCATGCTGCTCTTCCTATGTGGCGTTTACCATATAATGACACTTACCCTGTGCCTCGTCAAGCCTTTTGTTAACAAGCTCGATGTCGGCGTCTGCCGCATCCAACTGCCATTCTAAATGGGCAAACTCGCTAGTCCGGCTAGCCACCGGAGCTTCCATCACCTGCACATAGAGGCAGTATGGTTATTACCTGGGAATATGATCCTCTGTTCGTCGTCGTTTCCGACGACAACCAGAGTCTCTGGGGCTACTATCTACACAGGGCACACCTAGCATGTGCAGGACTATCATACATTCTTTTACGTACCTCAAAGCCTGTTAGTAGACTCATAAAAGCTTCATGCAATCCGCTTTCGGCGGACGAGATTCTCTCCATCACCGTATTCATCAGCACACGGTGTTCATCTGAGATGGCCGCTCGCCCCACCAACTCCCTCAGAACATCCGATCGCACAGTAGACGGTGTCGGACTCTTTTGTCTGCTCTCTTCGGGAGCCGGACACTGGGAGCTTCAGGGGTCAATGGGATTATCTTCTGGCCTCACCGGACTCGGAGAGGCCCTCCGCGACGACACTTCAGGGTCGCCCGCTTCCGGAGCGGAGGAGTCCGGAGCAGGTGTTTCGCTCTCCATCATCTCTGGAAGAAGATCCCCTGAAGACAAGCTCATTTGAGAGGGGCTAAGGCCCGAACTGCAAAGATATATGCGGTGGTTATTTTCTCAGAAGAAAAATATGGCATATCTGTACTATTAAAGTATTTCGGGTCACTTATGACTCGCGGGAGAATTGATCCCCCCGCGGACTTTGTGCGGCAACAGCACCCCCCAAGGTAGGACCCTCTGTGGGAGACTTCTTCTCTCGTTTGGAAACTTCGGCTTTCGAATCCCCGGGCGTAGTCCTTTTCCTCTTCCGGTCGTCTTCCTTCATGGAGACGCTCGCTCCCTCGGTTAGAATGGGCAGCATTGGGGGCCCGCGTCCGCCCATATTATCCTCCACAGTATCTTCCTTCAAGGGCTCCGGGCAAGGTGTGATCTGGAGCATCTTTTCCAATATCGGATTTTCCAAACCCTCAGGGAGGGGGGCCGAACACCTAATCAACTTCGCCTTTGTTAGCCAGTCCTAGTCAAAAAGCAAACTATCAGAAATAACTTCGTAACAAAGGAGAGATAGTATGTTCGGCCGAAAGATTCCTTACCTGTTCGGCGGCGCGGTTACTACTCAGGCCCACGTCCTCGGTGATTTCCGGACACTCTACCTGAGGTCCGAAGAATGACTTGTACATCTCCTTGTGCATCAGGCCGAGAAAATTTTGAATGGCACGCGGTCCCTCGGGATTGAACTCCCACAAGCGAAGGGGCCGGCATTTGCAAGGCTGGACTTGACGAACCAGCATAACTTGTATTACCGCAACCAAACTGAAATCTCCATTGAAGAGATCTCGAATGCGGCTTTGCAGTATAGGCACGTCCTTGGCTGGACCCCAGCTCAGACCTCTGCTGATCCATGACATCAGTTGTGGTGGAGGGCCCGAGCGGAAAACAGGGGCGGCCGCCCACTTGGCAGTTCTAGGAGCCGTGATGTAGAACCACTCCTGTTGCCACAATTCAGACACCTCTGGGATGGAACCTTTGGGCCACGGAGCTCCCGTCATCTTGCATATTGAGGCACCTCCACACGCTACATGTTGCCCCTCGATCATCTTCGGCTTTACTTCAAAGGTCTTGAGCCATAGGCCAAAGTGAGGGGTAACCCGGAGGAAGGCCTCGCACACGACAATAAATGACATGATTTGAAGAAAGGAGTCCGGAGCTAGATCATGGAAGTCTAGCCCGTAATAAAACATCAAACCCCTGACGAAAGGATCCATAGCAAGGCCTAGACCTCGGAGGAAGTGGGAGACGAACACGACGTTCTTGTTGGGTTTGGGGGAGGGGACGGCCTGCCCTCGGGGAGGCAGCCGATGCAAAATCTCGGCGGTCAGATATCTGGCCTCCCTCAACTTTTTGATGTCTTCTTCCGTGACGGGGGAAGGCACCCATCGGCCTTGAAGGCTAGATCTGGACATGCCTGAAGGTTCGGAGCACCTGATCTGAACTTTGGGCGTTTGAGCTTGAGGTGGGGGGAGGATTCGATTGAGCACGGGAGGGAAAAAGTAAAAGCCTTGACCCTTTATAAAGAGGGTGAATATCAAGCGTCCTCTCCGTGTCCGTTTGGACTTGCCTATAAGCTAGGAGTCCTAGAAGCGGTTGGGTTACCCACGCCCGTATTGATGAGAATCCCGGAATAAGGGGACACGATCTTTGCTTTAACAAGACGTGCCAAGGAAACCGCCTCGCATGACGCGCTGAGGTGGGATAATAAAACGATTCGAATAAAGGCTTGGCCGTGGTGCGGTGTCACACTACGGAATACGTCAGCAGATTAAATTTGTGTAAATGTCATTCTCTCTATGGAAATATGTGGAAACTTATTTTGCAGAGCCGGACACTATCTTTGTGTTCAAAATCTTCTATGAAGTACTTGGAGGAGGAACCCGCCTTGCAATGCCGAAGACAATCTGCGCGCCGGACTCGTCGTCATTGAAGCCTGGTTTAGGGGCTACTGAGGGAGTCCTGTATTAGGGGGTGTCCGGATGGCCGGACTATACCTTCAGCCGGACTCCTGGACTATGAAGATACAAGATTGAAGACTTCGTCCCTTGTCCGGAAGGGACTTTCCTTGGCGTGGAAGGCAAGCTTGGCGATACGGATATGCAGATCTCCTACCATTGTAACCGACTTTGTGTAACCCTAACCCTCTCTGGTGTCTATATAAACCAGAGGGTTTTAGTCCGTAGGACAACATACAGAACAACAATCATACCATAGGCTAGCTTCTAGCGTTTAGCCTCTCCAATCTCGTGGTAGATCTACTCTTGTACTACCCATATCATCAATATTAATCAAGCAGGACGTAGGGTTTAACCTCCATCAAGAGGGCCCGAACCTGGGTAAAACTTCGTGTCCCTTGCCTCCTGTTACCATCCGGCCTAGACGCACAGTTCGTTACCCCCTACCCGAGATCCGCCGGCTTTGACACCGACAATTGCTAATTCAAATTGGCTTTGGTATACCTTGGGATCCGATTGGATCCATTACTTGAGCACCATATGCCTAGCTTAATGGATTTAAATAAAGCGATGCCAGGGAGACCACCCGGAAGTTTTAGAGAGTCATTTATTTCTGTTGTGTGCTTTTATAAAGTTTAAAAATAAAAATAATGTGCCAAGGTTTGCCTTCAGGATGTTTTAGATTGCTTCTTGGTTTGTGTGGTGCAGGACAGAAACTTTGGCTGTAGTGCGTGATTTTACATTTTTTACGAGAACATCAAGTGGTTCTGAAACTTTTTGCACTGTCTTTCTATATAAATTTTTTATTTTTCCTAATTTTTGTAGAATTTTTGGAGTACCATAGGTATGGTGAATGTTCAGATTATTACAGACTATTCTGTTTTAGACAGATTCTGTTTTTGATGCATAGTTTGTTTGTTTTGATGAAACTATCGATTTGTATCAGTGGATTAAGCCATGGAAAAGTTATATTACAGTAGCTAAAATGAAAAAACAAAATATGAATTGGTTTGCAACAGTACTTAGAGTAGTGATTTGCTTTATTATACTAACGGATCTTACCGAGCTTTCTCTTAAGTTTTGTGTGGATGAAGTGTTCGAAGATCGAGGAGGTCTCGATGTGAGAAGAAGGAAGAGAGGCAATAGCTCAAGCTTGGGGATGCCCGAGGCAACCCAAGTAAATATTCAAAGAGACTCAAGCGTCTAAGCTTGGGGATGCCCCGGAAGGCATCCCATCTTTCTTCAACAAGTATCGGTATGTTTCTGGATTCGTTTCGTTCATGCGATATGTGCAATCTTGGAGCGTCTTTTGCATTTAGTTTTCATTTTTCTTTATCCACCATGCTGGTATGAGATAGTCCTTGGTTTATTTATAGAATTCTCTTTGCACTTCACTTATACCTTTTGAGTATGGCTTTATAAAATGCTTCATGTGCTTCGCTTATATCATTTGAAGTTTGGATTGCCTGTTTCTCTTCACATAGATAACCACCATTTGTAGAATGCTCTTTTGCTTCACTAATATTTGTTAGAGAGTGGGCATATCTTTTGTAGAAATAATTAAACTCTCTTGCTTCATTTATATCTATTTAGAGAGATGATAGGAATTGGTCATTCACATGGTTAGTCATAAAATCCTACATAAAACTTGTAGATCACTGAATATGATATGTTTGATTCCTTGCAATTGAAGGAAATATGTCCTAGAGGCAATAATAAAGTTATTATTTATTTCCTTATATCATGATAAATGTTTATTATTCATGCTAGAATTGTATAAACCGGAAACATAATACTTGTGTGAATACATAGACAAACAGAGTGTCACTAGTATGCCTCTACTTGACTAGCTCGTTGATCAAAGATGGTTAAGTTTCCTAACCATAGACATGAGTTGTCATTTGATTAACGGGATCACATCATTAGGAGAATGATGTGATTGACTTGACCCATTCCGTTAGCTTAGCATTTGATCGTTTAGCTTGTTGCTATTGCTTTCTTCATGACTTATACATGTTCCTATGACTATGAGATTATGCAACTCCCGTTTACCGGAGGAACACTTTGTGTGCCACCAAATGTCACAACGTAACTGGGTGATTATAAAGGTGCTCTATAGGTGTCTCCGAAGGTACTTGTTGGGTTGGCGTGTTTTGAGATTAGGATTTGTCACTCCGATTGTCAGAGAGGTATCTCTGGGCCCACTCGGTAATGCACATCACTATAAGCCTTGCAAGCATTGCAACTAACGAGTTAGTTGCGGGATGATGTATTACGGAGCGATTAAAGAGACTTGTCGGTAACGAGATTGAACTAGGTATTGAGATACCGACGATCGAATCTCGGGCAAGTAACATACCGATGACAAAGGGAACAACGTATGTTGTTATGCGGTCTGACCGATAAAGATCTTCGTAGAATATGTAGGCGCCAATATGGGCATCCAGGTCCCGCTATTGGTTATTGACCAGAGAGGTGTCTCGGTCATGTCTACATAGTTCTCGAACCCGTAGGGTCCGCACGCTTAAAGTTCGTTGACGATATAATACTATATGAGTTATGTATGTTGGTGACCGAATGTTGTTCGGAGTCCGGGATGAGATCACGGACATGACGAGGAACTCCGGAATGGTCCAGAGATAAAGTTTGATATATGGGATAATAGTGTTTGGTCACCGGAAGGGTTCTGGAATTCACTGGAAGCGGTTCCGGATGTTTCCCGAAATGTTTGGGTACGAGAACACTTTATTTGGGCCAAAGGGGAAAGCCCACAAGATTTTTGGAAAGTGCAAAAGGAAGTATTGCGGAGTCCAGGGCCAGACGCCAGGGTCCCTGGCGTCTGGGTCCAGACGCCGGGAACCCTGGCGTCTGGCCTTGGAGTCCGAGAAGGACTCTTGCCTTTCGGGTCATGAAACCGACCTTGTCGAGGCTTTTACTCCAAGTTTCGACCCCAAGGCTCAACATATAAATAGAGGGGTAGGGCTAGCACCCAAGACACATGAAGAAACACCAAGCCGTCTGCCGGCAACCCCGGCCCCTCTAGTTTGTCCTCCGTCATAGTTTTCGTAGTGCTTAGGCGAAGCCCTGCGGAGATTGTTCTCACCAACACCATCACCACGCCGTCGTGCTGCCGGAACTCATCTACTACTTCGCCCCTCTTGCTGGATCGAGAAGGCGAGGACGTCACCTAGCCAAACGTGTGCAGAACTCGGAGGTGCCGTGCTTTCGGTACTTGGATCGGTCGGATCGTGAAGACGTATGACTACATCAACCGCGTTGATATAACGCTTCCGCGAATGGTCTACGAGGGTACGTAGACAACACTCTCCCCTCTCGTTGCTATGCATCACCATGATCCTGTGTGTGCGTAGGATTTTTTTTAAATTACTACGTTCCCCAACAGCAATAGTTTTGCGATATAAAGGTGGTGATATTAGAGTCGTGCTAGTTGAGTAATTGTGAAATTGAGAAATACTTGTGTTGGGGTTTGCAAGTCCCGTAGCATGCACATATGGTGAACCTTTATGTAACGAAGTTGGAGCATGAGGTATTTATTGATTGCCTTCCTTATGAGTGGCTGTCGGGGACGAGCGATGGTCTTTTCCTGCCAATCTATCCCCCTCGGGGCATGTGTAGTTGTACTTTGCTTCGAGGGCTAATAAACTTTTGCAATAAGTATATGAGTTCTTTATGACTAATGTGAGTCCATGGATTATACGCACTCTCACCCTTCCATCATTGCTAGCCTCTTCGGTACCGTGCATTATCCTTTCTCACCTCGAGAGTTGGTGCAAACTTCGCCGGTGCATCCAAACCCCGTGATACGATACGCTTATCACACATAAGCCTCCTTATGTCTTCCTCAAAACAGCCACCATACCTACCTATCATGGCATTTCCATAGCCATTCCGAGATATATTGCCATGCAACTTCCATCATCATCATATACATGACTTGAGCATCATTGTCATATTGCTTTGCATGATCGTAAGATAGCTAGCATGATGTTTTCATGGCTTGTCCGTTTTTTGATGTCATTGCTACGCTAGATCATTGCACATCCCGGTACACCACCGTATGCATCCATATAGAGTCATATCTTTGTTCTAGTATCAAGTTGTAATATTGAATTGTAAGTAAATAAAAGTGTGATGATCATCATTATTAGAACATTGTCCCATGTGAGGTTATAAAAATAAAAGAGGCCAAAGAAGCCCAAATAAAAAAAGAGGCCAAAGAAGCCCACCAAAAAAACAAAAAAACAAAAAAAATGAGAGAAAAAGAGAGAAGGGGCAATGTTACTATCCTTTTACCACACTTGTGCTTCGGAGTAGCACCATGTTCTTCATATAGTGAGTCTCTTGAGTTATCACTTTCATATACTAGTGGGAATTTTCATTATAGAACTTGACTTGTATATTCCGATGACGGGCTTCCTCAAATGCCCGAGGTCTTCATGAGCAAGCAAGTTGGATGCACACCCACTTAGTTTCCAGTTTGAGCTTTCTTACACTTATAGCTCTTAGTGCATCCATTGCATGGCAATCCCTACTCCTCACATTGACATCAATTGATGGGCATCTCCATAGCCCTTTGATTAGCCGCGTCGATGTAAGACTTTCTCCTTTTTTTGTCTTCTTCACACAAACCTCCATCATCATATTCTATTCCACCCATAGTGCTATGTCCATGGCTTGCGCTCATGTATTGCGTGAGGGTTGAAAAGGCTGAAGCGTGTTAAAAAGTATGAACCAATTGCTCGGCTTGTCATCGGGTTGTGTATGATTTGAATGCTTTGTGTGGTGAAGATGGAGCATAGCCAGACTATATGATTTTTAGGGATGAGCTTTATTTGGCTATGTTATTTTGATAAGACATAATTGCTTGGTTAGTATGCTTGAAGTATTATTGTCTTAATGTCAAATGATCGACTATTGCTTTGAATCACTCGTGTCTTAATATTCATGTCATGATTAGATATATGATCAAGATTATGATAGGTAGCATTCCACATCAAAAATTATCTTTTTTATCATTTACCTACTCGAGGACGAGCAGGAATTAAGCTTGGGGATGTTGATACGTCTCCGTCGTATCTATAATTTTTGATTGTTCCATGCCAATATTATACAACTTTCATATACTTTTGGCAACTTTTTGTAATATTTTTGGGACTAACATATTGATCCAGTGCCCAGTGCCAGTTCCTGTTTGTTGCATGTTTTTTGTTTCGCAGTAAATCCATATCAAACGGAGTCCAAACGGGATAAAAACTGACGAAGATTTTTTTGTAATATATGTGATTTTTGGGAAGAAAAATCCACGTGAGACGATGCCCAAGGGGGCCACGAGGCAGGGGCACGCGCCCCTGACCCTCGTGGCCACACCGTAAGGCGTTGATGCCCTTCTTTTGCCACAAGAAAGCTAATATCCGGATAGAGATCGTGTTAAAATTTCAGCCCAATCGGAGTTACGGATCTCCGGGAATATAAGAAACGGTGAAAGGGCGGAATCCCAGAACGGAGAAACAGAGAGAGACAGAGAGACAGATCCAATCTCGGAGGGGCTCTCGCCCCTCCGCCGCCATGGAGGCCATGGACCAGAGGGGAAACCCTTCTCCCACCTTAGGGAGAAGGTCAAGGAAGAACAAGAAGAAGGGGGGCTCTCTCCCCCTCGCTTCCGGTGGCACCGGAACGCCGCCGGGGGCCATCATCATCACCACAATCTTCACCAACACCTACGCCATCTCCACCAACATCTCCATCACCTTCCCCCTCTATCTACAGCGGTCCACTCTCTCACAACCCGTTGTACCCTCTACTTGAACATGGTGCTTTATGCTTCATATTATTATCCAATGATGTCTTGCCATCCTATGATGTCTGAGTAGATTTTCGTTGTCCTATCGGTGATTGGTGAATTACTATGATTGAATAATTTGCTTGTGGTTATGTTGTTGTCCTTTGGTGCCCATCATATGAGCGCGCGCATGGATCACACCATAGGGTTAGTTGTATGTTGATAGGACTATGTATTGGAGGGCAAGAGTGACAGAAGCTTCAACCTAGCATAGAAATTGATGCACACGGGATTGAAGGGGGGCCAATATATCTTAATGCTATGGTTGGGTTTTACCTTAATGAATGTTAGTAGTTGCGGATGCTTGCTAATAGTTCCAATCATAAGTGCATAGAACTCTAGGTCAGGGATGACATGCTAGCAGTGGCCTCTCCAACATAAAACTTGCTATCGGTCTAGTAAAGTAGTCAATTGCTTAGGGACAATTTCGCAACTCCTACAACCACATTTCCACACTCGCTATACTAACTTTATTGCTTCTTTATCTAAACAGCCCCTAGCTTTTATTTACGTGCACTTTATATTCTTGCAAACCTATCCAAAAACACCTACAAAGTACTTCTAGTTTCATACTTGTTCTAGGTAAAGTGAACGTCAAGCGTGCATAGAGTTGTATCGGTGGTCGATAGAACTTGAGGGAATATTTGTTCTACCTTTAGCTCCTCGTTGGGTTTGACACTCTTACTTATCGAAAGAGGCTACCATTGATCCCCTATACTTGTGGGTTGTCAGCAATGATCATTATATAGGCATCACGTCCAAGATTAGTAGACCAACTCCTGTCTGCATCTACTACTATTACTTCACACATCGACCGCTATCCAGCATGCGTCTAGTGTATTAAGTTCATGGAGAAACAGAGTAATCCAATAAGAACAATGACATGATGTAGACAAGATCTATCTATGTAGAGATAGACCCCATCATTTTATCCTTAGTAGCAACGATACATCCGTGTTAGTTCCCCTTCTGTCACTGGGATCAAGCACCGTAAGATCGAACCAACTACAAAGCACCTCTTCCCATTGCAAGATAAATAGATCAAGTTAGGCAAACAAAACCCGAATATTGGAGAAGAAATACGAGGCTATAAGCAATCATGCATACAAGAGATCAAAAAACTCAAATAACTTACATGGATATAACAAATCCTCGCAACCCGAAGAGTTAAAGGGGTTGTCAATCCCTTTCGGGTAATGGTGCCAGAAATTGGTGCGTGACGGGAGAAAGTTCTAAATAATGATAGATAGAACGCCAAATAAAATAAATTGCAGCAAGGTATTTTTGTATTTTTGGATTAATAGATCTGAAAATAAATGGCAAATAAAAATAGAGCGCAAAGGCAGATAATATGAGAAAGAGACCCGAGGGCCGTAGGTTTCACTAGTGGCTTCTCTCGAGAAAAATAGTAAACGGTGGGTGAACAAATTACTGTTTGGCAATTGATAGAACTTCAAATACTCATGATGATATCCAGGCAATGATCATTATATAGGCATCACGTCCAAGATTAGTAGACGGACTCCTGCCTGCATCTACTACTATTACTCCACACATCGACCGCTATCCAGCATGCATCTAGTGTATTAAGTTCATGGAGAAACGGAGTAATGCAATAAGAACGATGACATGATGTAGACAAGATCTATTTATGTAGAAATAGACCCCATTTTGTTATCCTTAATGGCAATGATACATGCGTGTCGTTTCCCCTTCTGTCACTGGGATCAAGCACCGTAAGATCGAACCCATCACAAAGCACATCTTCTCATAGCAAGAAAAATCGATCTAGTTGGCCTAACTAAACCAGATATTCGAAGAAGAAATACAATGCTATAAGTAATCATGCATATAAGAGATCACAAGACTCAAATAACTTTTATGGGTAAAAACAAAAATCTGAACATAAACTCAAAGTTCATCGGATCCCAACAAACACACCGCAAAAAGAGGTTACATCAAATAGATCTCCAAGAGACCATTGCATTGAGAATCAAAAAAGAGAGATGAAGCCATCTATCTACTAACTACGGACTTTTAGGTCTACAGTGAACTACTTACGCATCAACAGAGAGGAACCAATGAGGATGATGAACCCCTCCGTGATGGTGTCTAGATTGGATCTGGTGGTTTTGGAACTTGCGGCGGCTGGAATTGATTTTCGTCGACTCACCTAGGGTTTCTGGAATATTGGGGTATATATAGAGCAAAGAGGCCGTGCGGGAGGCCACCAGGTGGCCACGACCCACCTGGGCGCGCCCTGGTGGGTTGTGCTCCCCTCGAAGCCCCCCTCTGGTACTTCTTTGGCCCAACAAGTCTCTTCTGGTCTAGAAAAAATCTCCAAAAAAATTCGATGTGTTTGGACTCCGTTTGGTATTGATTTTCTTTGAAGTAAAAAGCAAGCAAAAAAACAACAACTGCACTGAGAACTATGTCAATAGGTTAGTCCCAAAAAATGATATAAGGTAGCTATAAAATGATTATAAAACATCCAAGAATGATAATATAATAGCATGGAGAAATAAAAAATATAGGTATGTTTGAGATATATCAG
Organism: Triticum urartu; assembly: GCF_003073215.2. Classification (NCBI taxonomy): domain Eukaryota; kingdom Viridiplantae; phylum Streptophyta; class Magnoliopsida; order Poales; family Poaceae; genus Triticum; species Triticum urartu. Next base: position 598,633,404 of record NC_053026.1, read on the forward strand.
CCCCCGGATCTACTTTTATCATATGTAAAATTCAAAAATACCTTGCTGCAATTTTATTATCGTTATTTTATTTTGTGTTTTATTTTATCTATTTACCACTACGAGATTTGATCCATGCAATTAATCACCAAGAGGATTGACAACCCCCCTGATCGCGTTGGGTGCAAGTATTTGTTTTTCTGTGTGCAGGTAGTGCTAACGAGGTTCTATGTGGTTCTCCTACCAGATTGATAATCTTGGTTATTAACTGAGGGAAATACTTATCTCTACTGCACTGCTTCATCTTCTCCTCTTTGAGAAAATCCCAACGCAGCTCACATGTAGCAGAAAGAATTTCTGGCGTCGTTGCCAGGGAGACATGACCAAAACCTATCAAGTACCTTCGCATAAACTATCATCTACTTATTCTTACTTTCATTTGACATTTGCCTCTCATTTTCATCTCCCCCACTTTTAAAACAATTTTGTAAAAACACAAAAATATTGTTTGCTTGTTTGATTTGTCGCTATGTCTCAAGAAAACACCCAGTTGTGTGATTTTTCCAATACTAATAATAATGATTTTATTAGTACCCCAATTGCTCCTAACCACTAGTGCGGAGTCGTGTGATATTAATGTTGTTTTGCTAAATCTTGTTATGAAAAAACAATTTTCTGGTAGTCGCAATGAATATGTTGCTTCTCATCTTAATACTTTCATTGAATTATGTGATATGCAAAAAAAAGGTATGGATAATGATATTGTCAAATTGAAATTATTTCCGTTCTCACTACAAGATCGTGCTAAAACTTGGTTTTCATCCTTGTCTCGAAATAGTATAGATTCTTGGGATAAATGTAACGATGCTTTTATTGCCAAGTATTTCCCTCCCACTAAGATTATTTCTCATAGAAATTAGTTTGAACATGTTGCACAATGTTGAAATAAAATAAAATTAATGATAAGAAATTGTCCCACTCATAGTTTAAGCTTATGGGTGATCATACAAATTTTCCCTAGTAATGTACAACAATGCGTACACATGTTCACTGCAATACGGATCGGCATCGGTACAGAAAAAACACGGATCATGAGCCATTGATTAAGGCTGCACAATAAGTAGTATTTTATAAATATTTAACAGGTAAAATAATATCATATTCAGATTCTACTCATTTTTTAATCAAAATGCATATATAACATGTTACAATTGGAGTTATGGTTTAAAATATATAATTATTTAAGAAAACATTTATCCTAGATGGACCGCACGTTGATTAACAAGAATATCATGGGGGTTTAAAAATGCAAAAAACGGTTTGCTATGACTTAATGATGGACTGCGGGTTAATTACCATAAAGGAGAGGGGTTTTATGTAAAATGCAATAAATGATTAGTTCTAACTTAAACTTGTACCACGGGTTGATTTTGAGAAAGTGTAGTTTTTTTTGTAAAATGACAATGGACGGGCAGAAACACTATTTACGTTATTAGTAGGTTTAGATAAGAGAAATCATACATAGGATACCAGTTCAAACCCTTTAGTTATACTAAACTTTCGTACCTGTTTAAACTTATTTCTTTATACTATGACCTTAGCGAGTAAATACTCTTGTATTACTTAGTTGGCATAGTTAATCACCTAACCACATGCTAGATCATAATTATAATGTTCTTTATGTTATAATTGTAATATATATCATTAAAAATTGTGTTTCCACCAAATTTAAATATTATGGTATTAATTAAAAAACTTTGGTTGAATTTTGATAATTTCATAAATTATGTAGTGTATACCTATATATTTGTGTGTATACACTATACACACATGTCCCCATATAATTAAATTTCACTAACTACCATGGTAGAGATCTCTAAAGTATACCATTTATTCAATATTTTAATAGTGGTTCTAGTGCTTTATCATGTCAGTATTTAAACAAATAAAGAGGCTGGGCAACTCGCCATCCGGAGCGCCCCTCGATCTCGTTGCTAGTTGGCCGTTCGATGCTGGTCAACTGGATCTCTGGCGCCCTGCCTCGCGTTTGATCTTCGTTCACTGGGTCGTGTCCCGTTTTCACTGCCTAGTCAAAATGCAAGGGTGAATGACCTGTGGGCACATGGCAAGTGCAGATAGGCTGGGTCAAACTTTCCTGGGTGTTCGTGCGCCTCTCCCGGAGCGTCACGTCACGTGTGCCGTGCGCTCCCGTCGTTCGGCGGGGGCGAGCCGCAGTTATGCAGCATGGGCGAACCGCAGAGGGGTGGCGAGCGCTTATGCACCTGGTCCTGCGCCCGCATATATGCTATCACGATGACGGGTGGGCCGGTGCTGAAGGAAATATGCCCTAGAGGCAATAATAAAGTTATTATTTATTTCCTTATATCATGATAAATGTTTATTATTCATGCTAGAATTGTATTAGCCGGAAACATAATATATGTGTGAATACATAGACAAACAGAGTGTCACTAGTATGCCTCTACTTGACTAGCTCATTGATCAAAGATGGTTATGTTTCCTAACCATAGACATGAGTTGTCATTTGATTAACGAGATCACATCATTAGGAGAATGATGTGATTGACTTGACCCATTCTGTTAGCTTAGCATTTGATCGTTTAGCTTGTTACTATTGCTTTCTTCATGACTTATACATGTTCCTATGACTATGAGATTATGCAACTCCCATTTATCATAGGAACACTTTGTGTGCTACCAAACGTCACAACGTAACTGGGTGATTATAAAGGTGCTCTACAGGTGTCTCTGAAGGTACTTGTTGGGTTGGCGTATTTTGAGATTAGGATTTGTCACTCCGATTGTCGGAGAGGTATCTCTGGGCCCACTCGGTAATACACATCACTTAAGCCTTGAAAGCATTGCAACTAATGAGTTAGTTGCAGGATGATGTATTACAGAACGAGTAAAGAGACTTGCCGGTAACGACATTGAACTAGGTATTGAGATACCGACGATCGAATCTCGGGCAAGTAACATACTGATGCCTACTACACAACCTTCTTCTTGTGGACGTTGTTGGCCTCCAAGTGCAGAGGTTCGTAGGACAGTAGCAAATTTCCCTCAAGTGGATGACCTAATGTTTATCAATCCGTAGGAGGCGTAGGATGAAGATGGTCTCTCTCAAACAACCCTGCAACCAACTAACAAAGAGTCTCTTGTGTCCCCGACACACCAAATACAATGGTAAATTGTTTAGGTGCACTAGTTCGGCGAAGAGATGGTGATACAAGTGGTATATGGATGGTAGATAACGGTTTTTGTAATCTGAAAATATAAAAACAGCAAGGTAACTAATGAAAAAAGTGAGCACAAACGGTATTGCAATGCGTTGAAACAAGGCCTAGGGTTCATACTTTCACTAGTGCAAGTCATCTCGACAATAATAACATAATTGGACCATATAACTATCCCTCAACATGCAACAAAGTGTCACTCCAAAGTCACTAATAGCGGAGAACAAACGAAGAGATTATGGTAGGGTACGAAACCACCTCAAAGTTATTCTTTCCAATCAATCCGTTGGGCTATTCCTATAAGTGTCACAAACAGCCCTAGAGTTCGTACTAGAATAACACCTTAAGACACAAATCAACCAAAACCCTAATGTCACCTAGATACTCCAATGTCACCTCAAGTATCCGTGGGTATGATTATACGATATGCATCACACAATCTCAGATTCATCTATTCAACCAACACATAGAACCTCAAAGAGTGCCCCAAAGTTTCTACCAGAGAATCACGACGAAAACGTGTGCCAACCCCTATGCATAGGTTCATGGGCGGAACCCACAAGTTGATCACCAAAACATACATCAAGTGAATCATGTGGTATCCCATTGTCACCACAGATACGCACGGCAAGACATACATCAAGTGTTCTCAAATCTTTAAAGACTCAATCCGATAAGATAACTTCAAAGGGAAAACTCAATCCATTACAAGAGAGTAGAGGGGGAGAAACACCATAAGATCCAACTATAATAGCAAAGCTCACGATACATCAAGATTGTACCACCTCAAGAACACGAGAGAGAGAGAGAGAGAGATCAAACACATAGCTACTGGTACATACCCTCAGCCCCGAGGGAGAACTACTCCCTCCTCGTCATGGAGAGCACCGGGTTGATGAAGATGGCCACCGGAGAGGGATTCCCCCTCCGGCAGGGTGCCAGAACGGGTCTAGATTGGTTTTCGGTGGCTACGGAGGCTTCTGGCGGCAAAACTCCCGATCTATTGTGCTCCTCGATAGTTTTTGGGTATATGGATATATATAGGCGGAAGAAATACATCAGGGGAGCCATGAGGGGCCCACGAGGGTGGAGGGCGTGCCCAGGGGGTGGGCGCACCCCCTGCCTCGTGGCTTCCTTGTTGCTTCCCTTACGTACACTCCAAGTCTTCTAGATTGCTTCTGTTCCAAAAATAAGTTCCGTGAAGTTTCAGGTCCATTAGACTCCGTTTGATTTCCCTTTTCTGCGATACTCTAAAACAAGGTAAAATCAGAAACTGGCACTGGGCTCTGGGTTAATAGGTTAGTCCCAAAAATAATATAAAAGTGTTTAATAAAGCCCATAAACATCCAAAACAGATAATATAATAGCATGGAACAAACAAAAATTATAGATACGTTGGATACGTATCAGCATCCCCAAGCTTAATTCCTGCTCGTCCTCGAGTAGGTAAATGATAAAAACAGAATTTTTGATGTGGAATGCTACCTAACATATTTCTTTAAGTATTTCTCTTTATTGTGGCATGAATGTTCAGATCCATAAGATTCAAGACAAAAGTTTAATATTGATATAAAAATAATAATACTTCAAGCATACTAACTAAGCAATCATGTCTTCTCAAAATAACATGGCCAAAGAAAGTTCATCCCTACAAAATCATATAGTTCAGTCATGCTCCATTTTCGTCACACAATAATTCTCTCATCGTGCACAACCCCGATAACAAGCCAAGCAATTGTTTCATACTTTAGTAATCTCAAACTTTTTTCAACTTTCACGCAATACATGAGCGTGAGCCATGGATATAGCACTATGGGTGGAATAGAATATAATGAGGGGGTTATGTGGAGAAGACAAAAAGGAGAAAGTCTCACATCGACGTGGCTAATCAATTTGCTAGGGAGATGCCCATCAATTGATGTCAATGCAAGGAGTAGGGATTGCCATTCAACGGATGCACTAGATCTATAAATGTACGAAAGCTCGACAAAATAAACTAAGTGGGTGTGCATCCAACTTGCTTGCTCACGAAGACCTAGGGCACTTGAGGAGGCCCATTGTTGGAATATACAAGCCAAGTTCTATAATGAAAATTTCCCACTAGTAAATGAAAATGACAAAACAAGAGACTCTCTATCATAAAGATCATGTTGCTACTTTGAAGCACAAGTGTGGAAAAAGGATAGTAGCAGTGTCCCTTTTATTTTATTTTTTTTATTTTTTTATTAGGCCTTTCCTTTTTTGGCCTTTCTCTTTTTTTGGCCTTTCTTTTTTATTTGGCCCCTTTTCGGGGGGGCAATTCTCTATGAATGATGATCATCACACTTCTATTTACTTACAACTCGATACTTAGAAAAAGATATGACTCTATATGAATGCCTCCGGCGGTGTACTGGGATTGCGATGAATCAAGCGTGACATGTATGAAAAATTATGAACGGTGGCTTTGCCATAAATACGATGTCAACTACATGATCATGCAAAGCAATATGACAATGATGATGCGTGTCATGATAAACGGAACAGTGGAAAGTTGCATGGCAATATATCTCGGAATGGCTATGGAAATGCCATAATAGGTAGGTATGGTGGCTGTTTTGAGGAAGATATAAGGAGGTTTATGTTTGAAAGAGTGTATCGTATCACGGGGTTTGGATGCACCGGTGAAGTTTGCACCAACTCTTAAAGTGAGAAAGGGCAATGCACGGTACCGAAGAGGCTAGCAATGATGGAAGGGTGAGAGTGCGTATAATCCATGGACTCAACATTAGTCATAAAGAACTCACATACTTATTGCAAAAATCTATGAGTCATCAAAAACCAAGTATTACGCACATGCTCCTAGGGGGATAGATTGGTAGGAAAAGACCATCGCTCGTCCCCGACTGCCACTCATAAGGAAGACAAACAAATAACACCTCATGTTTCAAATTTGTTACACAACGTTTACCATACGTGCATGCTACGGGACTTGCAAACTTCAACACAAGTATTCCTCAAATTCACAACTATCACAACTTTGATATCACTATCTCCATATCTCAAAACAATCATCAAGTATCAAACTTCTCTTAGTATTCAATGCACTCTATATGAAAGTTTTTATTATATCCCTCTTGGATGCCCATCATATTAGGACTAGTTTCATAACAAAAGCAAACTACCATGCTGTTCTAAAGGACTCTCAAAATAATATAAGTGAAGCATGAGAGTTCATCTATTTCTATAAAATAAAACCACCACCGTGCTCTAAAAGATATAAGTGAAGCACTAGAGCAAATGACAAACTACTCCAAAAGATATAAGTGAAGATCAATGAGTAGTCGAATAATTATGGAACCATGTGGAGACTCTATAACATTAATAATTTCAGATCTTGGTATTTTATTCAAGCAGCAAGCAAAACTAAATAAAATGAATTGACGCTCCAAGCAAAACACATATCATGTGGTGACTAAAAATATAGCTCCAAGTAAAGTTACTAATGAACGAAGACGAAAGAGGGGATGCCTTCTGGGGCATCCCCAAGCTTAGGCTCTTGGTTGTCCTTGAATATTAACTTGGGGTGCCTTGGGCATCCCCAAGCTTAGGCTCTTGCCACTCCTTATTCCATAGTCCATCAAATCTTTACCCAAAACTTGAAAACTTCACAACACAAAACTTAATAGAAAACTCGTAAGCTCCGTTAGTATAAGAAAGCAAATCACCATCATAAGGTACTGTAATGAACTCATTATAAATTCATATTGGTGTAATATCTACTGTATTCCAACTTCTCTATGGTTCATACCCTCCGATACTACTCATAGATTCATCAAAATAAGCAAACAACACAATGAAAACAGAATCTGTCAAAAACAGAACAGTCTGTAGTAATCTATAGGTTTCGACCACTTATGGAACTCATAAAATTCTCAAATAAATTGGTGGACCTGAGGAATTTATCTATTAATCATTTTCAAAAATAATTAACTAAATAGCACTCTCCAATAAAAAAATGTCAGCAATTCTCGTGAGCGCTAAAGTTTCTGTTTTTTACAGCATGATCGCAAAGACTTTCCCCAAGTCTTCCCAAAGGTTCTACTTGGCACAAACACTAATTAAAAGCATAAAACCACATCTAAACAGAGGCTAGATGAATTATTTATTACTAAACAGGAGCAAAAAGCAAGGAACAAAAATGAAGTTGGGTTGCCTCCCAAGAAGCGCTATCGTTTAACGCCCCTAGCTAGGCATGATGATTTCAACGATGCTCACATAAAAGATAAGAATTGTAACATAAAGAGAGCATATTGAATAATATGACTAGCACATTTAAGTCTAACCCACTTCCTATGCATAGGGATTTTGTGAGCAAACAACTTGTGGGAACAATAATCAACTAGCATAGGAAGGCAAAACAAGCATAACTTTAAAACTTTAAGCACATAGAGAGGGAACTTGATATTATTTCCATTCCTACAAGAAATATATTCCTCCCTCATAATAATTTTCAGTAGCATCATGAATGAATTCAACAATATAACCAGCACCTAAAGCATTCTTTTCATGATCTACAAGCATAGAATTTTTATTACTCTCCACATAAGCAAATTTCTTCTCATGAATAATAGTGGGAGCAAAGTCAACAAAATAATTATCATGTGAGGAATAATCCAATTGAAAACCAAAATCATGATGACAAGTTTCATGGATATCATTATTCTTTATATCATACAAGTCATCACAATAATCATCATAGATAGCAACTTTGTTCTCATAATCAATTGGAACCTCTTCCGGGATAGTGGATTCATCACAAAATAAAGTCATGACCTCTCCAAATCTACTTTCATCAATATAATCATCATAAATAGGAGGCATGCTTTCATCATAATAAATTTGCTCATCAAAAATTGGGGGACAAAAAATATCATCTTCATCAAACATAGCTTCCCCAAGCTTGTGGCTTTGCATGTCATTAGCATCATGGATATTCAAGGAGTTCATACTAACAACATTGAAATCATGCTCATCATTCAAAGATTTAGTGCCAAACATTTTAATGCATTCTTCTTCTAACACTTTGGCACAATTTTCCTTTCCATCATACTCACGAAAGATATTAAAAAGATGAAGCGTATGAGGCAAACTTAATTCCATTTTTTTGTAATTTTCTTTTATAAACTAAACTAGTGATAAAACAAGAAAGTAAAAGAATCGATTGCAAGATCTAAAGATATACCTTCAAGCACTCACCTCCCCGGCAACGGCGCCAGAAAAGAGCTTGATGTCTACTACACAACCTTCTTCTTGTAGACGTTGTCGGGCCTCCAAGAGCAGAGGTTTGTAGGACAGTAGCAATTTTCCCTCAAGTGGATGACCTAAGGTTTATCAATCCGTAGGAGGCGTAGGATGAAGATGGTCTCTCTCAAACAACCCTGCAACCAAATAACAAAGAGTCTCTTGTGTCCCAAACACACCCAATACAATGGAAAATTGTATAGGTGCACTAGTTCGGCGAAGAGATGGTGATACAAGTGGTATATGGATGGTAGATCACGGTTTTTGTAATCTGAAAAATATAAAAACAGCAAGGTAACTAATGATAAAAGTGAGCACAAACGGTATTGCAATGCTAGGAAACAAGGCCTAGGGTTCATACTTTCACTAGTGCAAGTCCTCTCAACAATAATAAGATAATTGGACCATATAACTATCCCTCAACATGCAACAAAGAGTCACTCCAAAGTCACTAATAGCGGAGAACAAACAAAGAGATTATGGTAGGGTACGAAACCACCTCAAAGTTATTCTTTCCAATCAATCTGTTGGGTTATTCCTATAAGTGTCACAAACAGCCCTAGAGTTCGTACTAGAATAACACCTTAGGACACAAATCAACCAAAACCCTAATGTAACCTAGATACTCCAATGTCACCTCAAGTATCCGTGGGTATGATTATACGATATGCATCACACAATCTCAGATTCATCTATTCAACCAACACATAGAACCTCAAAGAGTGCCCCAAAGTTTCTACTGGAGAATCACGACGAAAACGTGTGCCAACCCCTATGCATAGGTTCATGGGCGGAACCCGCAAGTTGATCACCAAAACATACATCAAGTGAATCACGTGGTATCCCATTGTCACCACAGATACGCACGGCAAGACATACATCAAGTGTTCTCAAATCTTTAAAGACTCAATCCGATAAGATAACTTCAAAGGGAAAACTCAATCCATTACAAGAGAGTAGAGGGGGAGAAACATCATAAGATCCAACTATAATAGCAAAGCTCGCGATACATCAAGATCGTACCACCTCAAGAACATGAGAGAGAGAGAGAGATCAAACACATAGCTACTGGTACATACCCTCAGCCCCAAGGGAGAATATGACAAGGAGAGGGGGCGGCGCCCCCCCTTTCCTTCCTCTCTCCCTCATCTTTCCCCCTCCACTCCAAATCCAACAAGGAAAAGGGAGGGCTTCCTACTCCCGGTGGGAGTAGGAATCCTCCTGGCACGCCCCTCCTGGCCGGCCACACCTCCCCCCTTGCTCCTTTATATACGGGGGCAGGGGGCACCCTAGAGACACAACAATTGATCGTTTGATCTTTTAGCTGTGTGCGGTGCCCCCCCTCCACCATAGTTCACCTCGATAATATTGTAGCGGTGCTTAGGCGAAGCCCTGCGTCGGTAGAACATCATCATCGTCACCACGCCGTCGTGCTGACGAAACTCTCCCTCAACACTCGGCTGGATCGGAGTTCGGGGGACGTTATCGGGATGAACGTCTGCTGAACTCGGAGGTGCCGTGTGTTTGGTACTTGATCGATCGGATCGTGAAGACGTACAACTACATCAACCGCGTTGTGCTAACTGCTACCTCTTGAGCACTACGTTGGTTTTCCCCGAAGATAAAGGGATGATGTAGCAAAGTAGCGTAAGTATTTCCCTCAGTTTTTGAGAACCAAGGTATCAATCCAGTAGGAGGCTACGCGCCAGTCCCTCGTACCTACACAAAACAAATAAATCCTCACAACCAACGCGATAAGAGGTTGTCAATCCCTACACGGCCACTTACGAGAGTGAGATCTGATAGATATGATAAGATAATATTTTTGGTATTTTTGTGATAAAGATGCAAAGTAAAATAAAAGCAAAGTAAAAATCAAAGGAAATAACTAAGTATTGGGAGATTAATATGATGAAGATAGACCCGGGGGCCATATGTTTCCCTAGTGTCTTCTCTCGAGAGCATAAGTATTCTACGGTGGGTGAACAAATTACTATTGAGCAATTGACAGAATTGAGCATAGTTATGAGAATATCTAGGTATGATCATGTATATAGGCATCACGTCCGAGACAAGTAGACCGACTCCTGCGTGCATCTACTACTATTACTCCACTCATCGACCGCTATCCAGCATGCATCTAGAGTATTAAGTTAATGAAAACAGAGTAACGCCTTAAGCAAGATGTTTTGAGTTGAGGCACCGAAGACGTTTTGAAACGTCACGAAACATATGAGATGTTTCGAGGGCTGAAATTGGGATTTCAGGCTCGTGCCCGCGTCAAGAGGTATAAGACCTCCGACGATTTTCTTAGCCTGCAAACTAAGGGAGAAAAGCTCAATTGTTGAGCTTGTGCTCAGATTGTCTGAGTACAACAATCATTTGAATTGAGTGGGAGTTGATCTTCCAGATGAGATAGTGATGTTTCTCCGAAGTCATTACCACCAAGCTGCTAGAGCTTCGTGATGAACTATAATATATCAGGGACATATATGATGATCCTTGAGATATTCGCGATGTTTGACACCCCAAAAGTAGAAATCAAGAAGGAGCATCATTTGTTGATGGTTGGTGAAACCACTAGTTTCAAGAAGGGCAAGGGAAAGAAGGGATACTTCATGAAACGGCAAATCAGCTGTTGCTCTAGTGAAGAGACACAAGGTTGAACCCAAACCCGAGACTAAGTGCTTCTGTAATAAAGGGAACAGCCACTGGAGCAGAATTACCCTAGATACTTGGTAGATGAGAAGGCTGGCAAAGTCGATAGAAGTATATTGGATGTATTATGTTAATGTGTACTTTACTAGTACTCCTAGTAGCACCAGGGTATTGGATACCGGTTCGGTTGCTAAGTGTTAGTAACTCGAAATAAAAGCTACGGAATAAACGGAGACTAGCTAAAAGTGAGATGACGATATGTGTTCGAAGTATTTCCAAGGTTGATCAAATATCGTACGCTCCCTCTACCATCGAGATTGGTGTTTGCGTTGAGCATAGACATGATTGGATTATGTCTATCGCAATACGGTTATTCATTTAAAGAGAATAATGGTTACTCTGTTTATTTGAATAATACCTTCAATGGTCTTACACCTGAAATGAATGGTTTATTGAATCTCAATCGTAGTGATACACATGTTCATGCCAAAAGATAGTAATGATAGTACCACCTACTTGTGGCACTGCCACGTAAATCATATCGGTATAAAACGCATGAAGAAGCTCCATGTTGATGGATCTTTGGGCTCACTTGTTTTGAAAGGTTTGAGACATTTTAACCATGTCTATTGGTGTATATGCATGAAGAAACTCCATGCAAATGGACCGTTTGGACTCACTTGATTTTGAATCACTTGAGACATGCAAATCATACCACATGGGCAAGATGACTGAAAGCCTCGTTTTCAGTAAAATGGAACTAGAAAGCAACTTGTTGGAAGTAATACATTTTGATGTGTGCAATCCAATGAGTGCTAAGGCATGTAGTGGATATCGTTATGTTCTTACTTCACAGATGATTTGAGTAGATGTTGAGTATATTCACTTGATGAATCACGAGTCTGAATTATTGAAAGGTTCGAGTAATTTCAGGGTGAAGTTGAAAGATCATCGTGACAAGAGGATAAAATATCTATGATATGATCATAGAGATGAATATCTGAATTACGAGTTTGGCACAGAATTAAGACATTGTGGAAATTGTTTCACAACTAATACAGCCTGGAACACCATAGTGTGATGGTGTGTCCGAACATCATAACTGCACCCTATTGGATATGATGCATACCATGATGTCTCTTATTGAATTACCACGATAGTTTATGGGTTAGGCATTAAAGACAACCACATTCACTTTAAATAGGGCACCACGTAATTCCGATGAGATGACACCATATGAACTATGGTTTAGAGAAACCTAAGCTGTCATTTCTTAGAAGTTTGGGGCTGCGACGCTTATGTGAAAAAGTTTCAGGCTGATAAGCTCGAACCCAAAGCGGATAAATGCATCTTCATAGGACACCCAAAACAGTTGGGTATACCTCCTGTCTCAGATCCGAAAGCAATAAGGAATTGTTTCTAGAATCGGGTCCTTTCTCGAGGAAAAGTTTCTCTTAAAAGAATTGAGTGGGACGATGGCGGAGACTTGATGAGGTTATTGAACCGTCTCTTCAACTAGTGTGTGGCAGGGCACAGGAGTTGTTCCTGTGGCACCTACACCAATTGAAGTGGAAGCTTATGATAGTGATCATGAAACTTCAGATCAAGTCACTACCAAACCTCGTGGGATGACAAGGATGCGTACTACTTCAGAGTGGTACGTAATCCTGTCTTGGAAGTCATGTTGCTAGACAACAATGAACCTACGAGCTATGGAGAAGCGATGGTGGGCCTGGATTCCAAAATGGCTCGAGGCCATATAATCCGAGAGAGGATCCATATATGAAAACAAAGTGTAGACTTTGGGAGAACTACTTGATGGTCGTAAGGCTGTTAGGTACATATGGATTTTAAAAGGAAGACGGACAATGATGGTAGGTATCACCATTAAGAAAGCTCGACTTGTCGTTAAGATGTTTTCCGACAAGTTCAAGGAGTTGACTATGATGAGACTTTCTCACTCGTAGCGATGCTAAGAGTCTGTTGGAATTATATTAGCGATTACTGCATTATTTATGAAATCTTGCAGATAGGATGTCAAAAACATTGTTTCCTCGACGATTTTCTTGAGGAAAGGTTGTATGTGATACAACCGGAAGGTTTTGTCAATCCTGAAAGATGCTAATAAGTATGCAAAGCTCCAGCAATCCTTCTAAGGACTGGAGTAAGCATCTCGGAGTTGGAATGTACGCTTTGATGAGATGATCAAAGATTTTGGGTTTATACAAAGTTTATGAGAAACTTGTATTTCCAAAGAAGTGAGTGGGAGCACTATAGAATTTCTGATGAATATATGTTGTTGACATATTGTTGATCAGAAATGACGTAGAATTTCTGGAAAGCATATAGGGTTATTTGGAAAGTGTTTTTCAATGGAAAGCCTGGATTAAGCTACTTGAACATTGAGCATCAAGATCTATAAGGATAGATCAAAACGCTTAATGGTACTTTCAAATGAGCACATACCTTGACATGATCTTGAAGGTGTTCAAGATGGATCAGCCAAAGAAGGAGTTCTTGCCTGAGTTGTAAGGTATGAAGTTAAGACTTGAAGCTCGACCACGGCAGAATAGAGAGAAAGGACGAAGGTCGTCCCCTATGCTTAAGACATAGGCTCTACAGTATGCTATGTTGTGTACCACACTTGAAATGTGCCTTGCCATGAGTAAGTCAAGGGGTACAAGAGTGATCTAAGAATGGATCACAGGACAGCGGTCAAAGTTATCCTAGGTAACTAGTGGACTAAGGAATTTTCTCGATTATGGAGGTGGTAAAAGAGTTCGTCGTAAAGGGTTACGCCGATGCAAACTTTGACACTAATCCAGATTATTCTGAGTAGTAAACTGGATTCATATAGTAGAACAGTTATTTGGAATAGATCCAAATGTAGCGTAGTAGTTGCATCTACAAGATGACATAAGAAATTTGCGAAGTACATACGGATCTGAAAGATTCAGACCCGTTGACTATAACATCTCTCACAAGCATAACATGTTCAAACCCAGAACTCATCGAGGGTTAATCACATGGTAATGTGAACTAGATTAATGACTCTAGTAAACTCTTTGGGCATTAGTCACATGGGGATGTGACCTTGAGTGTTAATCACATATCGATGTGAACTGGATTATTGACTCTAGTGCAAGTGGGAGACTGTTGGAAATATGGCCTAGAGGCAATAATAAATTAGTTATTATTATATTTCCTTGTTCATGTTTATCGTTTATTATCCATGCTAGAATTGTATTGATAGGAAACTCAGATACATGTGTGGATACATAGACAACACCATGTCCCTAGTAAGCCTCTAGTTGACTAGCTCGTTGATCAATAGATGGTTACGGTTTCCTGACCATGGACATTGGATGTCATTGATAACGGGATCATATCATTAGGAGAATGATGTGATGGACAAAGACCCAATCCTAAGCCTAGCACAAGATCATGTAGTTCGTATGCTAAAGCTTTTCTAATGTCAAGTATCCTTTCCTTAGACCATGAGATTGTGCAACTCCCGGATACCGTAGGAGTGCTTTGGGTGTGCCAAACGTCACAACGTAACTGGGTGGCTATAAAGGTACACTACAGGTATCTCCGAAAGTGTCTGTTGGGTTGGCACGAATCGAGACTGGGATTTGTCACTCCGTGTAAACGGAGAGGTATCTCTGGGCCCACTCGGTAGGACATCATCATAATGTGCACAATGTGTTCAAGGAGTTGATCACGGGATGATGTGTTACGAAACGAGTAAAGAGACTTGCCGGTAACGAGATTGAACAAGGTATCGGGATACCGACGATCGAATCTCGGGCAAGTATCGTACTGCTAGACAAAGGGAATTGTATACGGGATTGATTAAGTCCTTGACATCGTGGTTCATCCGATGAGATCATCGTGGAACATGTGGGAGCCAACATGGGTATCCAGATCCCGCTGTTGGTTATTGACCGGAGATTCATCTCGGTCATGTCTGCATGTCTCCCGAACCCGTAGGGTCTACACACTTAAGGTTCGGTGACGCTAGGGTTATAGAGATATTAGTATGCGGTAACCCGAAAGTTGTTCGGAGTCCGGGATGAGATCCCGGACGTCACGAGGAGTTCCGGAATGGTCCGGAGGTAAAGATTTATATATGGGAAGTCTTGTTTTGGTCGCCGGAAAAGTTTCACGCATTATCGGTATTGTACCGGGAGTGTCGAAAGGGGTCCGGGGGTCCACCAACGGGGTCCACCTGCCCCGGGGGCCACATGGGCTGTAGGGGTGTGCGCCTTGGCCTATATGGGCCAAGGACACCAGCCCCAAGGGGCCCATGCGCCAAGAGATAAGAGAAAGGAAGAGTCCTAAAGGGGGAAGGCACCTCCTAGGTGCCTTGGGGAGGATGGACTCCTCCCTTGGCCGCACCCTTCCTTGGAGGAAGGGCCAAGGCTGCGCCCCCCCCCCTCTCCCTTGGCCCGATATATAGTGGGGGAAGGGAGGGAAGCAACACCTAAGCCCTGGCGCCTCCCTCTCCCTCCCACGACACATCTCCCTCCTCCCGCAGCGCTTGGCGAAGCCCTGTTGGAATCCCGCTACTTCCACCACCACGCCGTCGTGCTGCTGGATCTCCATCAACCTCTCCTCCCCCCTTGCTGGATCAAGATGGAGGAGACGTCTCTGCTCCGTACGTGTGTTGAACGCGGAGGTGCCGTCCGTTCGGCGCTAGGATCATCGGTGATTTGGATCACGACGAGTACGACTCCATCAACCCCGTTCTCTTGAACGCTTCCGCGCGTGATCTACAAGGGTATGTAGATCCACTCCTCCCTCGTTGCTAGATGACTCCATAGATTGATCTTGGTGACACATAGGAAAATTTTGAATTATTGCTACGTTCACCATCAGTGGCATCATGAGCTAGGTCTATGCGCAGTTTCTATGCACGAGTAGAACACAAAGTAGTTGTGGGCGTTGATTTTGCTCAATATGCTTACCGTTACTAGTCCAATCTTGATTCGGTGGCATTGTGGGATGAAGCGGCCCGGACCGACCTTACACGTACTCTTACGTGAGACTGGTTCCACCGACTGACATGCACTAGTTGCATAAGGTGGCTAGCGAGTGTCTGTCTCTCCCACTTTAGTCGGATCGGATTCGATGAAAAGGGTCCTTATGAAGGGTAAATAGCAATTGGCATATCACGTTGTGGTTTTTGCGTAGGTAAGAAACGTTCTTGCTAGAAACCCATAGCAGCCACGTAAAACATGCAAACAACAATTAGAGGACGTCTAACTTGTTTTTGTAGGGTATGCTATGTGATGTGATATGGCCAAAAGGATGTGATGAATGATATATGTGATGTATGAGATTGATCATGTTCTTGTAATAGGAATCACGACTTGTATGTCGATGAGTATGACAATCGGCAGGAGCCATAGGAGTTGTCTTAATTTATTTATGACCTGCGTGTCAACATAAACGTCATGTAATT
Source organism: Triticum urartu (assembly GCF_003073215.2). Taxonomy (NCBI): domain Eukaryota; kingdom Viridiplantae; phylum Streptophyta; class Magnoliopsida; order Poales; family Poaceae; genus Triticum; species Triticum urartu. Next base: position 598,650,048 of record NC_053026.1, read on the forward strand.
ACTTTACTTTATTGCTAACCGTTAGCTGTAGTAGTAGAAGTAATAGTTGACGAGACAACTTCATGAAGACACGATGATAGAGATTGCCGGGGTTTCTGATCCACGGACACCTATGGGACTGGCGGACCGGGTTCCTTTCGGTTCGACGGGGGGCGGAGGTTGCGCAAAGAGCAGATCAAGGCGAAGCGCGCGGGCGGTTGGTCGTGCGGAGAGTAAATCGAGGCGAAGCACGCGAGCGATTTACCCAGGTTCGGGCCGCACGGATGCGTAAAACCCTACTCCTGCTTTGTGGTTTGGTATTGATTTCTAGCTCGGGAGCGCGGGGTGCTACAGTACACGCCGGCGACTAGCGAGACCGAGCGTGGGCGTTGGAATGGCCTCCTCCTGAAGGCTCTCAAAATGGCCGACCCCCCTCTACGTTGCACACGGGCCTCCTTTTATACTCAAGGGGTTACCGACATAGGGCAACTGGGGTAAAGGGCAAAAACGGAAAGGCGCCGCAGTAGGGGCAGCTAGGTGCTGTAGCGGGCACAGCTACCTGCTACAGTGCTATCATACCTAACCCTGACGGCAGGGGACAAGGGCATTAAATGCCCGTCTGTGTCGCCTAAACAGTACCGAAAGGGGCTTGCTAGGGACGCCACCGTTTGCCACGGATGGTTATCTCGTCAGCGCCTGCTCGCACCTCGCACCCCTAGCTGCGCGACCTCCTGCCACGTGTGCTTGGGAGAGGCCCCCAGAGCGACACGTGGTGGCGTGCTGGAGCGCGGTCGGAGAGGCGGTTCCCGCGGCAAACTCCTCCGCGGTCGTTCGTCTTGTCGCGTCCGGGAGCTTGTCGCTCACCGGGTCTTGCCGGGACGCGTGGCGCGTCGCGGCAGGTTTTCTTGGTATGCCTGGGTTGGCCTTCCCGGCAAGCTCCTCTTGCCGGGGTCTCGTTTCCTTCCCGGCAAGCTCCCCTTGCCGGGGCCTTGAGATGCTTTTGATAGCTTTCCCGGCAAGCTCCTCTCGCCGGGGTCTTGTCTTGGATACTTTGTTCTTGAATGGTCTTCAAAGTAGCCGCGGAGGGTCTTGGCGGTCACCCGGCAAGCCTTGCCGCGGGGATGCTGCGACTGCCCGTGCACAAGTTCGGGGTACTAGGGTACCCCTACTTAGTACACCGACAGGAGCCCCCGGGCCTGGGCCAGACACGGTGCGAGCGCTGTTGGGCCAGGCCCAAAACAGTGCACGGGCACGCGCGGCCTAGGTCACGCCGCATATCTCTCCGCTTCCACCAGTCCAGAATGGCACGCGTCAAACGCGGCGCCGTGGGTGACGTGGGCGGCGTGCGCGGGGCTAAGCCCCGCGAGCATGCGTCGGCCATGATGAAGGGAACGGTTCACGCCCTCCTCCCTAAACGGAGGTAGGTGTGAGGCGTGGTGCATTTACTGGACGGGGCCAGTGCGCGTTTCCGAGGCGCCCACTCCCCGCGATCACGGGGTGGGGCGAGGCCGCCTCATTCGTCGCCGGTTCCGCATCCTCGCCACGCGGCTCCCATGCGCTTGGGTCGCGGACGGTGGAAGTGGGAAACTGGGCCGTCGCGAGCAGAGGCAGCGGGTTGGCCCCGACTCCTGCCTCCCGTCCTTGATTCGCTGAGCGGGGCGGCCGAGCCCCCACCTCGCTCCTTTATAAAGAGCGGGAGGGGAGCACGAGCCCGCACTCTCCATCTCCTCCTTTCTTTCAGCTTCTTCCTTCTCTCATTCGTCATGGAGAAAGGGAACCCTGGCCCTTCATCAGTGGCGGCGAGGATCGCCGCCAGACAGCGCACCTCTCCCTCTTCCGCGCCCGTGGTGGCAGAGCCAGCCATAAGGGGAAGAGGGAGGGGGCGAGGTCGCGGACGAGGTCGAGGACGAGGTCGAGGCGCTCGGGGAAGAGGCGGACGGGGCGGTGCGCCAGCTTCGCCTCCGCCGGCGGCCTCCTCCCCCCACGGCGGTCCATATAGGGGACGACCCTTGCGAGTTCTTCGTCAGGCTGCGCCGGGCGCCTCGTCGTCGCCTCCGGCTTCCAGCTCCGTTTGCGAGCGCGATGGAGTCGGACCCGCCCGAGACGCCTGAGATGCACATGAGGGGCTGCGATCAGCGGCACGCGAGTCCGCGTTGTATTCCCAGCCCCTAATGTGATGTATCTTGATCGAGGGTGGAAGACGTTCGCCCGTATCCACAGCCTGATGGAGGGGTCACCCTCCATTTTAAGTTGATGGAGGGGTCTCCTCTCCGTCAAGGTCTTCGGGTGCTTCGGCACTCGGGCGAAGTGCTGCGTGGACAGCTCCTCCGATAGCGAAGGCTCCTCCTCGAGCGATGGTGACGAGGAGGAGAGCGACAGCGATGATGAGGGTAACGGGCGGCGGGATGGCGGGTCCGACTAGGTGTCGGGCGCCGCTCGCGCGCACCGGCGACCCCATCATCCGTTCGCCGGCTCCTTGAACTCCCCGGGGGCGGGTCGTCTCCTTGGGCGGCTGGCGTAGGGAGGCTGCGGAAGGGGAAGAGGGCTGGCGGCAAGGCCGTCAGGTCGGAGTACGAGGGTGTGGTGCCCTCGACAGCGTGCTGACGTCCTGCCGCCCTGTCTTCGAGCCCCGCTTCCGGCGTCGCCATCACCGTCAAGCCCTCGGTCGGCCCCCCGGGATGTTCTCTTGGTGTCTTCTGGCACCTGTGGCCTGCCTAGGCGCCCCTTTTCCCCTTTTCGCCTCCTTGACCTACCTCCTGAAGAGAGGGACAGGAAAGGGATTACGGGCATCTTATCTTTTTAATTTGTAAGCCATCGGGCCTTAGCTGCATCTAAAACTTGTAATCCTCTCTTTCATGTTTTTCATCCTCTATGGACTGTACCTGAGTGGGATGTTTTTTTTAATGAAAAGGGGATGTTTGCCGGGTTATTTGCCTCGCGGGTTGAACCCACGCCAAGGAGCGAATCCTTGGTGTCCCTCGGACAGACATTTCGTCTCCCGGCAACAAGCCCTGTCGCCTTCCCACGCCGCTCGACCTTTCTCACGCCTTTGACGGAGGCGGGAACGAGGTGGGCGCGGCCTCCTCGTTTCATCCCTTTGCTGTCGCGGCTACGACCAAACTTGGCCCCGGGAACGCGCTCCAGGGCCTAGAGTCGGGGGAGCACGGCAGTTTTCGGGAAGAAACGCGGTTTCACATTCCCCAGTCCATAAGAGGATGCATGATGAGGGACGAACGGATCTTGGTACCCGCAACCCTCGGCAATACTGGCTTGTCGGGGTTCAGGTGCCGGCGCGCCCTTCTTCTCCTTTTCGTCCTTAAGCGGTCTGGCCAGGATCTGCGAGCCCTGCGAACGAAGGAAAAGCAAAGGGACGGACACTCGACCTCTAAGCTAGGGGTTAGCCGCTGTTAGGGACTATCAACCCTAACCAAGGACAGGACTCAACCTAGCATGCATGCTCTAACCCCGGGGTGATCAGCGCTTCATTTACTGGTGCTCAGGGTCTGCGCCTGGCTCTGTACAAAGGATTACATGCAACAGCGGCAAGACTTGTACAGAAAGGTGGTTGCCGGGCAGGGCCTGACAACCGCGCCTTACGGGTAAAACTTACGAAGATGCTCGATGTTCCAGGAGTTGCTCACTGGAATGCCATCTTCGGTCTCAAGGCGGACAGCTCCAGGCCTTGTGACTCGTTTCACCCGGTAAGGGCCTTCCCACTTCGGCGTCAACTTGTTGGAATTCTTGGCCGACTGAACGCGCCGAAGAACAAGGTCGCCTTCCTCGAGACTCCTGGCATTGACTCTGCGGCTGTGGTAGCGGCGCAGAGCTTGCTGGTAGCGAGCAGCTCGCACAGCAGCCTGGAGACGATCTTCCTCAAGGAGCAGCGCGTCATCTTGCCGCAGCCGCTCTTGCTCAAGCTCATCGTAAGCGAGCACTCGAGGTGACCCGTATACGAGTTCCGTGGGGGTAACTGCCTCTGCTCCATAGACTAGAGCAAAGGGTGTCTGTCCAGTGGCTCGATTTGGCGTCGTTCTGATCGACCAAAGAACCACCGGTAGCTCCTCGATCCAGTTTCTTCCGCACTTGTGCAGCCTGTCGAAAGTTCTGGTCTTGAGCCCGCGCAGCACCTCGGCGTTTGCCCTCTCCGCTTGACCGTTGCTTTTCGGGTGAGCAACAGAAGCGAAGCAGACCTTGGCGCCGAGATCTTGGACGTACTGCATGAAGGTGTGGCTCGTAAATTGTGTGCCGTTGTCGGTAATTATCCAGTTAGGGATCCCGAAGCGGCAAACAATCGACCTGAAGAACTTGACGGCTGACTGTGCGGTCACCTTCCTCACTGGTTCCACTTCCGGCCACTTTGTGAACTTGTCGATTGCGACGTACAAGTACTCAAAGCCCCCGACAGCTCGGGGGAAGGGGCCGAGGATGTCGAGCCCCCAGACCGAAAATGGCCAGGATAAAGGGATCGTCTGGAGAGCTTGAGCTGGCTGGTGTATCTGCTTGGAATGGAACTGGCACGCTTCACACTTGGTTACTTGTGCAGTTGCATCCTGGAGGGCTGTTGGCCAGAAGAAACCTTGCCGAAATGCTTTGCCGACGAGTGCTCTTGCGCCAATGTGGTGTCCACATATGCCTCCATGTATCTCTGGCAACAGCTTTTGTCCGTCTTCCCGGGGAATACACCTCAATTTCACACCGTTGAGTCTTCTTCTGTACAGTGTCTTGTCGACAAACTGGTACATACTTGACTGCCGGGCTACTCTTTCGGCTTCTTCTTGCTCTTCGGGAAGTTCTCCTGTCTGAAGGAAACGGACAATCTGCTGTGCCCATGTCGGAGCTTGTGGCTCGACAACAAGGACTAAAGGCAACTCTGCTGCTGTGGGAACATCCGCTTCTACGGCGAGAAGCTGTGTCTCTGCCGGAGCTTGACGTTCCCCGACAAGTTTGCCGGGAGCTTCAGCTTCAACGGAACAAACCCTAGGGCTTGCCGGAGCATCTTGCTCCCCGGCGCTCTTGGCGTTGATCTTGGAGATTGCTGCGGGAATATCCGCTTCTACGGCGAGAAGCTGTGTCTCTGCCGGAGCGTGACATTCCGCGACAAGCTTGCCGGGAGCTTCTGCTTCAACGGAACAAGCCCTAGGGCTTGCCAGAGCAGACTGCTCCTCAGCGCCTTCGGTGTTGATCTTGGGGACCTTCTTGGCGGTGGCTTTGGGAAGCTCTGCCGGCAGGTAGTCACCAGGAATCAACTTCCTCTTCTTGCTTTGCCCAGTTGATGGTGTTACGGACGGTTGAGTCAGCTTGAGCACAAAGGTCCCTGGTTCGACAGGTAACTTAAGCGCGGTGCACTTCGACAGGCCATCTGCAATGGCGTTCTGAGTTCTTGGAACGTGCTCCATTTGCAAGCCGTCAAAGCGCTCTTCCAGCTTTCTCACTTTGTCAACGTAAGCTTCCATCAACGGACTCTGATAATTCTTGTTTACTTGGCAGACGACAAGCTGTGAGTCACCCCTGACAATGAGCTTCTTGATCCCAAGGTCTGCCGCGATCCGGAGACCGGCAAGCAATCCCTCATACTCCGCAGTATTGTTCGTTGCTTGCTCCTTGGGAAAGTGCATCTGGACTATGTACTTGAGGTGCTCTCCGGTGGGTGCGATAAGCAGCACACCAGCGCCGGCGCCTTGCAGCGAAAAGGCACCATAAAAGTACATCAGCCACTCTTTGCTTGCCTCCTTGTCGGGGATGCTCGTTTCTGGAATTTCTTCATCTGGTGTTGGCGTCCATTCTGCTATAAATTATGCCAATGCTCTGATCTGGATAGTTGAAGTGCTTTCAAACTTGAGACCAAAGCTTGACAGTTCCAGTGCCCACTCAACAATCCTGCCTGTCGCTTCTGGATTCTGCAGTATCCTCTTCAGCGGAAAGCGAGTGACAACTGTGATCTCATGTGCTTGGAAGTAATGGCGCAGCTTTCTCGAGGCCATGAGAAGGCCGAAAAGCAATTTCTGCACACCAGAGTACCTTGACCTAGCCCCCTGCAGGAGGGAACTGACAAAGTAAACTGGGCGCTGCACCATTTTCTTCCGCGTCTCCTCATGCATCTACGCAGATCTATCTTTGTCGGGGCCAGAGCTTGTCGGGGAAGCCCCCTGCTTGTCGCTGGATGCGCTTGCCGCGGTTGCTGGCTCATCATCTACCTCCCTCTCTGCTACCAACGCAGCACTAACCACTTGATTGGTTGCCGCTATGTACAGCAGCAACTTCTCTTGTGGCTTAGGCGCGACAAGTATTGGAGGGGAGGACAGGTATCTCTTCAGGTCTTGCAGCGCAGCCTCCACTTCCGGAGTCCATTTTATTGGACCTGCCTTTTTCAATAATTTGAAAAACGGTAGGGCGCGCTCAGCAGACCGAGAAATAAACCTGCTAAGAGCAGCCATGCAACCGGCAAGTTTCTGTACATCCTTGACGCGCTTTGGTGCTTCAATTTGCTCAATGGACTTGATCTTATCGGGGTTGGCTTCAATTCCCCGCTGACACACGAAGAACCCGAGAAGCTTGCCGGAGGGAACTCCGAACACGCACTTCTCTGGGTTGAGCTTGAGGCTGATCCTGCGCAGATTTGCGAAGGTCTCGTCCAAATCTTGAACCAGGGTTGCTCTGTCCTCGCTCTTGACCACTATATCATCCATGTAGGCTTCCACATTTCTGTGTATTTGTGGCTCAAGAGCAATACGGACTACTCTTGCAAATGTTGAACCAGCATTTTTTAATCCGAAAGGCATCCGTACAAAGCAGTACGTGCCACATGGAGTAATAAATGCGGTCTTCTCCTCATCTTCTTCAGCCATGAAGATTTGATGATACCCTGAGTATGCGTCAAGAAATGAAAGCAAATCACATCCGGCTGTGGAGTCAACAATCTGGTCGATGCGCGGCAAAGGAAACGGGTCTTTGGGACAAGCTTTGTTAACATCGGTGAAATCGATACAAAGCCCCCATTTCCCGTTTGCCTTGCGCACGACTACAGGATTGGCCAACCACGTGGGATGGAGCACTCCTCTGACGAGGCCTGCTGCTTCCAGTTTCTTGATCTCTTCTGCAATGAATTCTTGGCGCTCCATTGCCTGCTTCCTGACTTTCTGCTTGACGGGCCGCGCGTGGGGACAAACGGCAAGGTGGTGCTCAATCACTTTCCTGGGAACACCGGGGATGTCAGACGGCTGCCATGCAAACACGTCGACATTCGCCCGCAGGAAAGTAACGAGCGCGCTTTCCTATTTAGGGTCAAGCGTGGCACTGATGGTGAAGGTACCCCCAGCGCCGTCCACCTTGGCGGATACCCTCTTCGTCTCTGGCGGAGCTGCCATCGTCTTCTTGCACTTGCCGGTGGAGCTCGATGGTGCGTCCTCAACGGCAGCGCAGCGCTCCGAAGAGGCGCGCTTGCCGGAGTGGGCACCAGAACTCCTGCCGGGCTTGTTCCTCCTGGAGCTCGATGGTGCGTCCTCAACGACAGCGCAGCACTCCGAAGAGGTGCGCTTGCCGGAGTAGGCACCAGAACTCTTGCCGGACTTGGCCTTCTTGGTCCCGGGAGCTTCAGCGGCAAGTGGATCGCGGTCTGCCGTGGCTGCTGCTTCCCGGTAGATCTTGTCGGCACAGATAAGAGCATCCTTCTTGTCACCAGGAACAGAAATGACGCTTATCGGGCCTGGCATCTTCAGCACGTTATGCGCGTAGTGAGAGGCCGCCATGAACTTGGCGAGTGCTGGACGGCCAAGTATCCCATTGTAAGGCAACGGGATATCGGCAACGTCGAATGTGACCCTCTCAGTCCTGAAGTTTAACTCGCTGCCGAATGTTACCGGCAGCGTGACCTTCCCCTTCAGCTTGCTCCTTCCCGGATTGATTCCTTGGAATGTGCCGGTCTCTTCGAGCTCGCTGTCAGGGATCTGGAGTCTTCGGAGTACAGCGGAGGAGATCAGGTTTAAGCCGGCCCCGTCGTCAACTAGCATCTTGGTGACTTTGAGGTTGCGGATAGTTGGTGAAACCAACATCGGCAGACACCCGACCGCGGTTGTGCGATCAGGGTGGTCCTTAATGTCAAAGATGATAGGCGTGCTGGACCACTTCAGAAGCTTGCGCAATTCGATGGGTGGTTCTGCTGCATTGACTTCCCGCACCCACTGTTTGAGTTGGCGGTGCGAGGTATGCAGGGAAGCACCCCCGTCAACGCACAAGACCTCTGTGGCTTTCTGAAACTCCTGCTCACTGGTCTCAACGTCATCCATGTCTTCATCCTCATCGTCGTCTTCGTCCTTGTCGCGACCGCGGGGAGGTCTGTCTCCTTGCCGCTGCTTGGCCTTGCCGTGGCGTCCTTCCTGGCCGGTGCACTTCTGGCCAGGTTTCTCGGCACCCCCTTGGGCTCTCTCCTTGTCGCGCCGCTCGTACTCAGCCTTCTGTTGCTGGACAAGCTGCTCGACCTTCTTGCAGCTCTGGAGGTCATGGCCCTTGGTTCGGTGAATCTTACAATATTGCTTGTCGGAGCCGTCCCGCTTGTCGGCGACCGCCACGGCCTGACAGTTGGTGCACGCGGCAACTTCTTTGCCGGAGCTACCAACTGCAGCCTTCTTGGCGCCACCTTCATCGCCGGACTGCTCAACGACCAGCACCTCGTTGCCTCTCTTCTTCCTGTTGCGCCGCCGGTTTTTCTTTGCCGGAGCAGCATCCTCACTGTCAGATCCTTCCGCTCCAGTGCTTTCTCCGGGGAATTTCCTCCCTTCCTCAGCGCGTGCACACTTGTCGGCCAGGGCATATAGCTCGCTGACGCCCCGAATCTTGCACATCGCCATCTCCTCCCGCATCCTGCGGTTACGCACGTTCTGATGGAACGCGCTGATTACCGCGGCAGGGTGGATATTTGGGATGTTGTGGTGTACACGGCTAAACCTCTGGATGTACTGGCGCAGGGGCTCTCCTTCCTTCTGGACGAGCAGATGAAGATCGCTCTCTTGGCCATGAGGTTTGTGGCCGCCTGTGAAGGCGCCAACAAATTGATGGCACAGGTCAGCCCAGGAGGATATGGAGTTGTCCGGCAAGTGCATGAGCCAGGACCTGACGTTGGGCTTGAGCACCAACGGGAAGTAGTTGGCAAGGATCTTGTCGTACCGTCCCCCAGCAGCCTGCACCGCGATGGTGTAGACGCTGAGGAACTCGGACGGATGCAACTTGCCGTCGTACTTCTCTGGTACACCTGGCTTGAAGTTCTTCGTACTGGGCCACTGGACTTGCCGCAGCTCACGAGTGAACGCAGGGCAACCTACCGGGTATGGCAAGTCGCCTGGTTCCCCTGGCGCATGCATGTCAGCAGAGGGCCCAGCGCGCTGGTCTGATTGACGTCGCGCTTCTCTCCGGCGCTCGATGCGAGTACGAGCGTCTTCCCGCTGCCGTTCTTGAAGAACTTGGCGCTGATCGTGACGAGCTCGGGGATCTGACGACGCGGTGGAGTCGCTGTCGAAGTGGATCCGGCGAGTCGGCGACCTCGGCCTTCGGGGTGGGGAGTGCACAGTAGTTGCACCCCCACCAGTCTTGTCACCACCGGCTCGTACTTGGCTGAGTCACTGCGGCTGCGACGCGCTCGGCTGCCGAGGAGTGTCGCCGTTGGCGAAGCCGATGAGACTCTGGATAGTGGCCCTCCAGTCGTCGATCTTGTCCGGCGCTTGGGGGTAGTCGAGGAGCAGCTAAGCTCGTGCCAAAGCTTCGGCTGCGGTGGCGGGCGGCGGTAGCGAATGGTGCGAGGAGCGGGACATGCTCGGACTTCTAACCACGTTAGAAGGAGCAGCGTCCCGTCTAGGCGACCGCGTGTCGCTCGCGCCAGCGGGTTGACGTGCATGGTGGTCCGGAGCGCTCCGAGATCCACCAGCCCGATCCGGGTCCAGCGAGCGCATGGTACCGTGAGTACCATGACGCTGCCGGTCCCGCGCCTCCTGAGATGGGCGGTGCATGCACGGACGCCGAGGTCTTGGAGTGCGCCCGGTCGTTGTGGGAGCCGGCTACGCCGCCGATGGGCAGCGCAGCCTTGCCCTGGGACCTGGCAGCACCGCGAGTTCCCTCGTCGACGCGTGTTCCTCCGCCGGCGCCTGCCCCACGGGCCGTTTGCTCCGGCGGTGGCTGGCTCGGCGCGGACGGAGCAGCTGCCTCCGAAACCTTCTTCTTCGGCGGCATGTTGACGAAGATGATGAAGATCTAGCCCGAGAGGACGCCGGATCTGATGTTCATGAAGATGAAAAAGATCTAGCTCGCAAGAACGCCGGATCTGATTCACACAACTTCGACGCCCCCTACCTGGCGCGCCAGAGATGCCGGGGTTTCTGATCCACGGACACCTATGGGACCGGCGGACCGGGTCCCTTTCGGTTCGGCGGGGGGCGGAGGTTGCGCAAAGAGCAGATCGAGGCGAAGCGCGCGGGCAGTTGGTCGTGCGAAGAGTAAATCGAGGCGAAGCACGCGAGCGATTTACCCAGGTTCGGGCCGCACGGATGCGTAAAACCCTACTCCTGCTTTGTGGTTTGGTATTGATTTCTAGCTCGGGAGCGCGGGGTGCTACAGTACACGCCGGCGACTAGCGAGACCGAGCGTGGGCGTTGGAATGGCCTCCTCCCGAAGGCTCTCAAAATGGCCGACCCCCCTCTACGTTGCACACGGGCCTCCTTTTAAACTCAAGGGGTTACCGACATAGGGCAACTGGGGTAAAGGGCAAAAACGGAAAGGCGCCGCAGTAGGGGCAGCTAGGTGCTGTAGCGGGCACAGCTACCTGCTACAGTGCTATCATACCTAACCCTGACGGCAGGGGACAAGGGCATTAAATGCCCGTCTGTGTCGCCTAAACAGTACCGAAAGGGGCTTGCTAGGGATGCCACCGTTTGTCTCGATGGTTATCTCGTCAGCGTCTGCTCGCCACCTCGCACCCCTAGCTGCGCGACCTCCTGCCACGTGTGCTTGGGAGAGGCCCCCAGAGCGACACGTGGTGGCCGTGCTGGAGCGCGGGCTCGGAGAGGTGGTTCCCGCGGCAAACTCCTCGCCGCGGTCGTCGTCTTGTCACGTCCGGGAGCTTGTCGCTCACCGGGTCTTGCCGGGACGCGTGGCGCGTCGCAGCAGGTTTTCTTGGTATGCCTGGGTTGGCCTTCCCGGCAAGCTCCTCTTGCCGGGGTCTCGTTTCCTTCCCGGCAAGCTCCCCTTGCCGGGGCCTTGAGATGCTTTTGATAGTTTTCCCGGCAAGCTCCTCTCGCCGGGGTCTTGTCTTGGATACTTTGTTCTTGAATGGTCTTCAAAGTAGCCGCGGAGGACCCTGGCGGTTACCCGGCAAGCCTTGCCGCGGGGATGCTGCGACTGCCCGTGCACAAGTTCGGGGTACTAGGGTACCCCTACCTTAGTACACCGACAGGATCCCCCGGGCCTGGGCCAGACACGGTGCCGAGCGCTGTTGGGCCAGGCCCAAAACAGTGCATGGGCACGCGCGGCCTAGGTCACGCCGCGTATCTCTCCGCTTCCGCCGCGCACGTCCAGAATGGCACGCGTCAAATGCGGCGCCGTGGGTGATGTGGGCGGCGTGCGCGGGGCTAAGCCCCGCGAGCATGCGTCGGGCCATGATGAAGGGAACGGTTCACGCCCTCCTCCCTAAACGGAGGTAGGTGTGGAGGCATGGTGCATTTACTGAACGGGGCCGGTGCGCGGTTTCCGAGGCGCCCACTCCCCGCGATCACGGGGTGGGGCGAGGCCGCCTCATTCGTCGCCCCGGTTCCGCATCCTCGCCACGCGGCTTCCATGCGCCTGGAGTCGCGGACGGTGGAAGTGGGAAGCTGGGCCGTCGCGAGCAGAGGCAGCAGGTCGGGGCCGGCTCCTTGCCCTTCCCGTGCCTTGATTCGCTGAGCGGGGCGGCTGAGCCCCCACCTCGCTCCTTTATAAGGAGCGGGAGGGGAGCACGGAAGCCCGCACTCTCCCATTTCCTCCTTCCTTTCAGCTTCATCTTCCCTTTCTCTCATTCGTCATGGAGAAAGGAAACCCTGGCCCTTCATCAGTGGCGGCGAGGATCGCCGCCAGACAGCGCACCTCTCCCTCTTCCGCGCCCGTGGTGGCAGAGCCAGCCATAAGGGGAAGAGGGAGGGGGCGAGGTCGCGGAGGAGGTCGAGGACGAGGTCGAGGCGCTCGGGGAAGAAGCGGACGGGGCGGTGCGCCAGCTTCGCCTCCGCCGCCGGCCCCTCCCCCCACGGCGGTCCATATAGGGGACGACCCTTGCGAGTTCTTCGTCAGGCTGCGCCGGGCGCCTCGTCGTCGCCTCCGGCTTCCAGCTCCGTTTGCGAGCGCGATGGAGTCGGACCCGCCCGAGATGCTGAGACTGCACATGAGGGGCTGCGGAATCAGCGGCACGCGAGTCCGCGTCGTATTCCCAGCCCCTAATGTGATGTATCTTGATCGGGGGTGGAAGATGTTCGCCCGTATCCACAGCTTGACGGGGGGACTCACCCTCCATTTTAAGTTGATGGAGGGCGGTCTCCTCTCCGTCAAGGTCTTCGGGTGCTTCGACACTCGGGCGAAGTGTTGCGTGGACAGCTCCTCCGATAGCGAAGGCTCCTCCTCGAGTGATGGTGACGAGGAGGAGAGCGACAGCGATGATGAGGGTAACGGGCGGCGGGATGGCGGGTCCGACTAGGTGTCGGGCGCCGCTTCACGCGGCACCGGCGACCCCATCATCCGCGTCGCCGGCTCCCTGAACTCCCCCGGGGTCGTCTCCTTGGGCGGCTGGCGTAGGGAGGCTGCGGAAGGGGAAGAGGGCTGGCGGCAAGGCCGTCAGGTCGGAGTACGAGGGTGTGGTGCCCTCGACAGCGTGCTGACATCCTGCCGCCCCGTCTTCGAGCCCCGCTTCCGGCGTCGCCATCACCGTCAAGCCCTCGGTCGGCCCCCCGGGATGTTCTCTTGGTGTCTTCTGGCACCTGTGGCCCGCCTAGGCGCCCCTTTTCCCCTTTTCGCCTCCTTGACCTACCTCCTGAAGAGAGGGACAGGAAAGGGATTACGGGCACCTTATCTTTTTAATTTGTAAGCCCTCGGGCCTTAGCTGCATCTAAAACCTGTAATCCTCTCTTTCATGTTTTTCATCCTCTATGGACTGTACCTGAGTGGGATGTTTTTTAATGAAAAGGGGATGTTTGCCAGGTTATTTGCCTCGCGGGTTGAACCCACGCCAAGGAGCGAATCCTTGGTGTCCCTCGGACAGACATTTCGTCTCCCGGCAATAGGCCCTGTCGCCTTCCCACGCCGCTCGACCTTTCTCACGCCTTTGACGGAGGCGGGAACGAGGTGGGCGCGGCCTCCTCGTATCTGAGTGGGAGTTCACAAGATGAACTTAATTATCCTGAACATAGTCAAAAGGTCTTCGCAAATTATGTCGTAGCTCGCGCTTCAGTTCTACTGTTTAGATATGTTCCTAGAGAAAATTTAGTTGAAAGTTGATAGTAGCAATTATGCGGACTAGGTCCGTAAACTGAGGATTGTCCTCATTGCTTCATAGAAGGCTTATGTCCTTAATGCACCGCTCAGTGTGCTGAACCTCGAACGTTGTCTGTGGATGTTGCGAACATCTGACATACACATTTTGATAACTACGTGATAGTTCAGTTAAACGGTTTAGAGTTGAGGCACCGAAGACGTTTTGAAACGTCGCGAAACATATGAGATGTTTCGAGGGCTGAAATTGGGATTTCAGGCTCGTGCCCACGTCAAGAGGTATAAGACCTCCGACGATTTTCTTAGCCTGCAAACTAAGGGAGAAAAGCTCAATTGTTGAGCTTGTGCTCAGATTGTCTGAGTACAACAATCATTTGAATCGAGTGGGAGTTGATCTTCCAGATGAGATAGTGATGTTTCTCCGAAGTCATTACCACCAAGCTGCTAGAGCTTCGTGATGAACTATAATATATCAGGGACATATATGATGATCCTTGAGATATTCGCGATGTTTGACACCACAAAAGTAGAAATCAAGAAGGAGCATCAATTGTTGATGGTTGGTGAAACCACTAGTTTCAAGAAGGGCAAGGGCAAGAAGGGATACTTCATGAAACGGCAATCAGCTGCTGCTCTAGTGAAGAAACCAAAGGTTGAACCCAAACCCGAGACTAAGTGCTTCTGTAATAAAGGAACCACTGGAGCAGATACCCTAGATACTTGGTAGATGAGAAGGCTGGCAAGGTCGATAGAAGTATATTGGATATACATTGTGTTGATGTGTACTTTACTAGTACTCCTAGTAGCACCAGGGTATTAGATACCGGTTCGGTTGCTAAGTGTTAGTAACTCGAAATAAAAGCTACGAATAAACGGAGACTAGCTAAAGGTGAGATGACGATATGTGTTGGAAGTATTTCCAAGGTTGATCAAATATCGTACGCTCCCTCTACCATCGAGATTGGTGTTTGCGTTGAGCATAGACATGATTGGATTATGTCTATCGCAATACGGTTATTCATTTAAAGAGAATAATGGTTACTCTGTTTATTTGAATAATACCTTCAATGGTCTTACACCTGAAATGAATGGTTTATTGAATCTCGATCGTAGTGATACACATGTTCATGCCAAAAGATAGTAATGATAGTACCACCTACTTGTGGCACTGCCACGTAAGTCATATCGGTATAAAACGCATGAAGAAGCTCCATGTTGATGGATCTTTGGGCTCACTCATTTTTGAAAGTTTGAGACATGCGAACCATGTCTATTGGTGTATATGCATGAAGAAACTCCATGCAAATGGACCGTTTGGACTCACTTGATTTTGAATCACTTGAGACATGCAAATCATACCACATGGGCAAGATGACTGAAAGCCTCGTTTTCAGTAAAATGGAACTAGAAAGCAACTTGTTGGAAGTAATACATTTTGATGTGTGCAGTCCAATGAGTGCTGAGGCATGTAGTGGATATCGTTATGTTCTTACTTCACAGATGATTTGAGTAGATGTTGAGTATATTTACTTGATGAATCACGAGTCTGAATTATTGAAAGGTTCAAGTAATTTCAGGGTGAAGTTGAAAGATCGTCGTGACAAGAGGATAAAATATCTATGATATGATCATAGAGATGAATATCTGAATTACGAGTTTGGCACAGAATTAAGACATTGTGGAAATTGTTTCACAACTAATATAGCCTGGAACACCATAGTGTGATGGTGTGTCCGAACATCATAACTGCACCCTATTGGATATGATGCATACCATGATGTCTCTTATCGAATTACCACGATAGTTTATGGGTTAGGCATTAAAGACAACCACATTCACTTTAAATAGGGCACCACGTAATTCCGATGAGATGACACCGTATGAACTATGGTTTAGAGAAACCTAAGCTGTCATTTCTTAAAAGTTTGGGGCTGCGACGCTTATGTGAAAAGTTTCAGGCTGATAAGCTCGAACCCAAAGCGGATAAATGCATCTTCATAGGACACCCAAAACCGTTGGGTATACCTCCTGTCTCAGATCCGAAAGCAATAAGGGATTGTTTCTAGAATCGGGTCCTTTCTCGAGGAAAAGTTTCTCTCGAAAGAATTGAGTGGGAGGATGGTGGAGACTTGATGAGGTTATTGAACCGTCTCTTCAACTAGTGTGTGGCAGGGCACAGGAGTTGTTCCTGTGGCACCTACACCAATTGAAGTGGAAGCTTATGATAGTGATCATGAAACTTCAGATCAAGTCACTACCAAACCTCGTGGGATGACAAGGATGCGTACTACTTCAGAGTGGTACGTAATCCTGTCTTGGAAGTCATGTTGCTAGACAACAATGAACCTACGAGCTATGGAGAAGCGATGGTGGGCCTGGATTCCAAAATGGCTCGAGGCCATATAATCCGAGAGAGGATCCATATATGAAAACAAAGTGTAGACTTTGGAAGAACTACTTGATGGTCGTAAGGCTGTTAGTATGGATTTTAAAAGGAAGACGGACAATGATGGTAGGTCACCATTAAGAAAGCTCGACTTGTCGTTAAGATGTTTTCCGACAAGTTCAAGGAGTTGACTACGATGAGACTTTCTCACTCGAGCGATGCTAAGAGTCTGTTGGAATTATATTAGCAATTACTGCATTATTTATGAAATCTTGCAGATAGGGATGTCAAAACATTGTTTCCTCGATTTTTGAGGAAAGGTTGTATGTGATACAACCGGAAGGTTTTGTCAATCCTGAAAAGATGCTAATAAGTATGCAAAGCTCCAGCAATCCTTCTAAGGACTGGAGTAAGCATCTCGGAGTTGGAATGTACGCTTTGATGAGATGATCAAAGATTTTGGGTTTATACAAAGTTTATGAGAAACTTGTATTTCCAAAGAAGTGAGTGGGAGCACTATAGAATTTCTGATGAGTATATGTTTGTTGACATATTGTTGATCAGAAATGACGTAGAATTTCTGGAAAGCATATAGGGTTATTTGGAAAGTGTTTTTCAATGGAAAGCCTGGATTAAGCTACTTGAACATTGAGCATCAAGATCTATAAGGATAGATCAAAACGCTTAATGGTACTTTCAAATGAGCACATACCTTGACATGATCTTGAAGGTGTTCAAGATGGATCAGTCAAAGAAGGAGTTCTTGCCTGAGTTGTAAGGTATGAAGTTAAGACTTGAAGCTCGACCACGGCAGAATAGAGAGAAAGGACGAAGGTCGTCCCCTATGCTTAAGACATAGGCTCTACAGTATGCTATGCTGTGTACCACACTTGAAATGTGCCTTGCCATGAGTCAGTCAAGGGGTACAAGAGTGATCTAAGAATGGATCACAGGACAGCGGTCAAAGTTATCCTAGGTAACTAGTGGACTAAGGAATTTTCTCGATTATGGAGGTGGTAAAAGAGTTCGTCGTAAAGGGTTACGCCGATGCAAACATTGACACTAATCCAGATTATTCTGAGTAGTAAACTGGATTCGTATAGTAGAACAGTTATTTGGAATAGCTCCAAATGTAGCGTAGTAGTTGCATCTACAAGATGACATAAGAAATTTGTGAAGTACATACGGATCTAAAAGATTCAGACCCGTTGACTATAACATCTCTCACAAGCATAACATGTTCAAACCCAGAACTCATCGAGTGTTAATCACATGGTAATGTGAACTAGATTAATGACTCTAGTAAACTCTTTGGGCGTTAGTCACATGGGGATGTGACCTTGAGTGTTAATCACATATCGATGTGAACTGGATTATTGACTCTAGTGCAAGTGGGAGACTGTTGGAAATATGCCCTAGAGGCAATAATAAATTAGTTATTATTATATTTCCTTGTTCATGATAATCGTTTATTATCCATGCTAGAATTGTATTGATAGGAAACTCAGATACATGTGTGGATACATAGACAACACCATGTCCCTAGTAAGCCTCTAGTTGACTAGCTCGTTGATCAATAGATGGTTACGGTTTCCTAACCATGGATAGTGGATGTCATTGATAACAAGATCACATCATTAGGAGAATGATGTGATGGACAAAGACCCAATCCTAAGCCTAGCACAAGATCATGTAGTTCGTATGCTAAAGCTTTTCTAATGTCAAGTATCTTTTCCTTAGACCATGAGATTGTGCAACTCCCGGATACCGTAGGAGTGCTTTGGGTGTGCCAAACATCACAACGTAACTGGGTGGCTATAAAGGTACACTACAGGTATCTCCGAAAGTGTCTGTTGGGTTGGCACGAATCGAGACTGGGATTTGTCACTCCGTGTAAACGGAGAGATATCTCTGGGCCCACTCGGTAGGACATCATCATAATGTGCACAATGTGATCAAGGAGTTGATCACGGGATGATGTGTTACTAAACGAGTAGAGAGACTTGCCGGTAATGAGATTGAACAAGGTATCGGGATACCGACGATCGAATCTCGGGCAAGTATCGTACCGCTAGACAAAGGGAATTGTATACGGGATTGATTAAGTCCTTGACATCGTGGTTCATCCGATGAGATCATAGTGGAACATGTGGGAGCCAACATGGGTATCCAGATCCCGCTGTTGGTTATTGACCGGAGAGTCATCTCGGTCATGTCTGCATGTCTCCCGAACCCGTAGGGTCTACACACTTAAGGTTCGGTGACGCTAGGGTTATAGAGATATTAGTATGCGGTAACCCGAAAGTTTTTCGGAGTCCGGGATGAGATCCCGGACGTCACGAGGATTTCCAGAATGGTCCGGAGGTAAAGATTTATATATGGGAAGTCTTGTTTTGGTCGCCGGAAAAGTTTCACGCATTATCGGTATTGTACCGGGAGTGTCGAAAGGGGTCCGGGGGTCCACCAAGGGGGTCCACCTGCCCCGGGGGCCACATGGGCTGTAGGGGTGTGCGCCTTGGCCTATATGGGCCAAGGACACCAGCCCCAAGAGGCCCATGCGCCAAGAGATAAGAGAAAGGAAGAGTCCTAAAGGGGGAAGGCACCTCCTAGGTGCCTTGGGGAGGATGGACTCCTCCCTTGGCCGCACCCTTCCTTGGAGGAAGGGCCAAGGCTGCGCCCCCCCCCTCTCCCTTGGCTCGATATATAGTGGGGGAAGGGAGGGCAGCAACACCCTCCTCCCGAAGCCCTGTTGGAATCCCGCTACTTCCACCACCACGCCGTCGTGCTGCTGGATCTCCATCAACCTCTCCTCCCCCCTTGGTGGATCAAGAAGGAGGAGACGTCTCTGCTCCGTACGTGTGTTGAACGCGGAGGTGCCGTCCGTTCGGCGCTAGGATCATCGGTGATTTGGATCACGACGAGTACGACTCCATCAACCCCGTTCTCTTGAACGCTTCCGCGCGCGATCTACAAGGGTATGTAGATCCACTCCTCCCTCGTTGCTAGATGACTCCATAGATTGATCTTGGTGACACGTAGGAAAATTTGGAATTATTGCTACGTTCCCCATCAAGGGATACTGTAGAAAGGAAGTCCTCGCGATCCATTATTCCCCATCTCGGTCAGAGAGAACTATTCAACTAGTCTTCACAGTGAAGTGACAATACACGATGTAGCAGATGGGACACGTAATTAATAAGCTGAACCAGTGTGTTGGTGTTACTAAATCAGCCTTACCCAATACTCCCATCTCTTCTTCCTCCTCCTCTCTTCTTCTTCCTCCTCTCTTCCCCATCGTCGGCCGCACACCATTTACCCCCGCTCACTGCTCGACCGCCCGTGTCATCTTCCTTGGTAGCTCGCGCGTACCATATCCCCCCGCTCACTGCTCGGCCACACAAGGAGAAGCTTCTTCGCTCGCCCGCCCGAATCCACTTCTCCGCTGGCTCGCAGGCACCGAAAACCCCAATGGCGGAACCGACTGACACGCAGAGCCGCGATTGGAATTCCCTCCCCGATGTTCTCTTGGAGCAGATCTGTAGTCGTATGGACCTACCCAGCACCGTCCGTCTGGCCGCATGCTCGGTGTCTTTGTACCGTCTACTCATCTGCAACCGGCCGGCTCTTTTCAAGACACCCTGCTTGCTGATGCCCGATCCTCGCAGGTGGCCTAGACACCGACTTGACGATCCTACGGAGGTTGTCGTGGTTCCCCTCGACATGCTACCACTACCCGTCCACCTGTCCTTCATGCGCGGCCACTACTGGGCGGGCATGAAGGCCAACTGGATCGTACTCATCCACCACACCGATAGTCCATGGCGTCTCTTGGATATCTACACCCAGTGAGAGATCACCCTTCCATCATTGGATACCGCCGCCATCGAGCCTCGCGGCCTGCCGGACACTCCTACCTACTACGCACGAGACGCTTCAAGCTTTTGGCTCGACCTCTGTTTGTAGAAAGTTGTAATCTGCGAAGTGCCCACACCATCAGAAGACTACATGGATTACAAGCTCATTGCCTTGTTCAACATGGGATTAGTCTATCTAGAATCCGGTCGCCATACATGGTTATGGCTCATCATCAATCTTGTTGAGGCAACATTTTTGTCTGATGCTATAGTGCATGATGGCATCGTTTACGCGGTCGACGCACAGATTGGCTGCCTATACTGGTGGAATCTATCATCGTGTAATTGTTCTATCTCATCTCATCTTTACCTTATGAATACGACTGCCTGTTCATTTGTTACAAATTTAGAATGCATAGCATGTCTATAACCACATCATTGCTATATGTTCCTCTCATTTCCTAGATTTTTATGACCACACATGTTATTGTTAGAGTTGATATGAGAACAATTGGCATCTAATGATTGTTAGAATACATATTATGAGCATAACATCATGATTGCTATATGTTACTCTCGTTTACAAGATTTTTATAACAACGCATGTTATTGCTTGGAGTTGATATGAGAACAGTAGTAGTAAGTGCTATGGTAGAATATGAGTAGGCGCTGTCATAGCTGTTTTCCTCTCATTGTTACGTGGTGTTTGAACCATGACATATTGCTAGAATATGAAAGCCATTGGTTTATTTTTTTAACTGGGGGTATGATTATGACCACGGCTTTGCAATTCTCTGTCTATGATATGTGTCACTGTTATAATAATCTCAATTCCACACATACTCTGAACATGAATGTTTATTTTTGTCCTTTTGGTCTCCAATTTGAATTGTTGCAGCAGACGCAAATGCACTGGCCTTCATGATTCCAGGACCTGGAATCATACCAGCCGATGGCTGGTGGTTTATCGCTCGTTCAGCTGACGGCGGTCATTTGATGCTCATTCGCACGTACCAAATTGACCAAACCATTACATCAAACCACATGCAGTACAATGCGTGGGGCGTTCGTGACATTGATGGCTATGGCTGCTTCGTGTTCGATAAAGATCCCAGCTCCGTTGGGCCAGGCGTATTCAACTGGAGGCGGGTTTACAGCCTCGGCAACCACTCCTTGTTCCTCGGGCTCAATTATCCGATCATCCAACCAATCATTGATCATATCACCGGCGATGATTACTGTACTATGCGACTTCCATTCGCGAGGGGGGGCTGTGTTTACACATCATACCATGGGTTTCATGAATCACCATATCCAGAGATTCGTCGACACAACTTGTTGCCAAATAATCTTCAGTGTGTGAAAGGCATCAAGCTTCGATGCGATGGATGGCTTTTGCAAACCCGACATGCGGCGATGTGGTTCATGCCAACAGCAAATATGCACAACTTGGTTCGTGCTGATATCTAGACTGAGCCATGTATTCTGCTGCTGTAGCACGATCCTCTTTTGTTGGATATTATGTATTGTTGTTAGTTTGAAGCACTCCTCTGGTTTGAAGGATAGATTCCTTCCTGGGATCAAGTGCATCCTAACTCACCTGTGTAGGATGTACTGATAATGATGATGGAGATGTTGTGCAGAAGCCATATAAATATCAGTTAGGCTTCAAGTGCGTACTTGTTAGTTAAACCTATGTATAAATTGTGACAGTAAATACGACTAGTAAGTACTCCAGTACAGTATCAGTACTAGTATACGTCGGTCAAATTATTCATCATGCCCACACATTGAATTGACGTGACAACACGCTGCGCGTGAGGTGACACAAGAATCCCGGCGGTGTGTTCGGGTATTCTGGACTTCAGATTTGGAGTACCACTTATCTATCGAAATATTTCATCATTCACTTAAAACAGTCGATTGATCATACGTTGAGTACCATATAACTGGAATTACCGATGCAAGTCGAAGAAGGATTGGCCGATGCTGTCGGCTGGTGTCAAGTTCGATCCCACGGATCAGGAGCTGATCGAGCACCTTGAGGCCAAAGTGAGTGCTGACAGCGCGAGATTTCAGTCTCTCATCGATTTGTTCATACCAACCATCGACAGCGAGCACGGCATATGCTACACCCAACCTGAGAAACTTCCAGGTATGACACCAATCGGCCGTCTACTTGCACAAACATATTCCTTTGTTTATAGCTCTATTTTTCTTTTTTAGACGCAGACCTGGTGAAGCAATTACAATTTGACAGTTAATAAAAAGTGAAACAAGTGACTGCAACATGCCAAAGATGTTATGAAAATGCCAACTAGGTACACTAAAACCTATATTCCACAATACTGCAGGTATCACACTGAGTGGCCTAAGGAAGCATTTCTTCCAGCGCAATTCCAGGGCGTTCAAAAGGGGCACGTGGACGCATCGCAAGATACAGTCGGAGTGCGGCATGCATGCGATGTGGCACAAGACCGGCAATACCTTGCCGGTGATGGTCAACGGCCGGAAGACGGGCAGCAAAAAAGGTTCTGGTGCTGCACACCAACAAGAACTTTGACCAGTAGAGGACCAACTGGGTGATGCACGAGTACCACCTCGGGGACCTAGAGCAAGAGAAGGAGCGGGAGCTGGTCCTCTGCAAGATTTTCTACCAGACGAACACTAGTGCTAGGAGTAAAAATATTATAAGTTAGTTTGGTATTGGTAGTTGTACTACCTTGTCATCCACAAGTTGGTATTGTTGTTAACGATCATTTGGTATGAACTTGCATTTGCTTCCAACCATCATGCCAAGGGTAGACGTGGATATAAAGCTGAATCATTTGTTTCGAAACGAATTTTCAGGCACCTGATTTTTATTTGATGGGTAGCATAAGCACCCGCCGTTCGAATTCCCAGTTCTCCAATTTTTTTGAAACAAGTGCATGCACTTATTATCACGATAAAAAAAACAATATCCGTGTTGCATCCCAGTTATCAATCTGTACTTGTAGAATTCTCTCGTTTATTGAGCACGTATATTGTTTTTTCAGGTCGAGCAAGTTTCAACTGGGCTGTAGACTGCCCAGGGTTGGTTTTGTTTTTAACAGGCCCAGCCCATGACGATAACGGGGCACAAAGATCCAGCAGGTATCTACTGGCCTCTGGCCCGCCAGCGTTAGTTATATTTTGTCTTACAACACTCGCAGGCAGTTTTTTTTACTAAATCAAACACACAACCCAGTTCTATTATCCTCTTTAAAAGCATGTCCTACATCCGTTTTCTAATCTCTACCTATAGTTTTACTAGTTCATATACATGTATCATTATACTGAAAACACATAAAATTCCCTTTTCATATTTACATCCTTATTTTTGTTGTTTTTTCCCACCCAGCACTGATTTTTTTTACCACTGGTTTTCCCTTAAACCAACTCAATTGTCCCACGTCTTATTTTCTTACAAAAACAAAACGATTTTTTGGCGAATCAATAAGTTCTTAAAAATTGTTTATCATTTCGGGATTACAACAGTTCGGACTCCACTGAAATATGCAAAATAAGGTTGAACTTTTTGACCGTGGTCCTGGGTAGAAAATGGGTTGTAATAATTTACTTAAGAATTAGCAAATGGGCTGCAAATTATAAAAAATAGCAAATGGGCTTTATGTTGTCTGCCACAGATTTGGAGGCTGACTTGTGGGCCTACTAAGTTCATGCGTACACAAGGTTTCTCAAAAAAGAAACTTAGTCAACAATCGACTCTACCAACGTCAGGCCGTTAGATGTCAATCTAATGGCAATCGTGCTTCTTCAGTCTCTGATCTTCCTGCCCCCGCCGCCCAAACAAGCGCCGTTGCAACCGCCTGCTCCCGCCTCCCATGGCCGGCAGTGCTGCCGGGCAGGCCTCACGGCCCCATCATACTCGCATCCCTGGACTGTCTATCCCTCTACTCACCGACACCTCCTATTATTTTCCGGCGATGGCAGCCGAACCAGTCAACCCTCGTACTCTCCACCGCGTGGGCAGCCACTCCCGTGTCTTCCCCGGCTCCGTGTTGTTCCCTTCGTAGGCCTCACCGTCGTCCACCGCCCTGGTGCTCTCGGCGCGGCATGGTCAACGATGTCCATCCAACGGCCGTAGTGCTTCTTCAACCTCTGGTCTTCTTGCCCCAGCCGCCCAAAGCAGCGCCGGTCGTGCCGCATGCTCCTGCCTCCCATGGCCGGCTGTGCTACCGCGGAGGCCTCACCGTCCCCATACTACTGCCACCACTGGCCAGGCCATCCCTCTACTCACCCACTCCCCCTGTTATTCTGCGGCGATGACAGCCTCACACCGCAGCCGAACCAGTGAACCCTCGTACTCCTCTCCGCGTGGGCATCCACTGCCGCGTCTTCCCCGGCTCGACGTCGTCCCCTTCCTAGGCCTCACTGTCGTCCACCGCCGTGGTGCTCTCGGCACGGCGTGGTCAATGTGGTCAACGACCAACTTCCATCGAAAGAGTACTGTACGTGGAGAGTGTCGGTGTCAAAACCGGCGGATCTTGGGTAGGGGGTCCTGAACTGTGCGTCTACGCCGGATGGTAACAGGAGGCAAGGGACACAAAGTTTTACCCAGGTTCGAGCCCTCTCGATGGAGGTAAAACCCTACGTCCTTCTTGATTGATATTGATGATATGGGTAGTACAAGAGTAGATCTACCACAAGATCGGAGAGGCTAAACCCTAGAAGCTAGCCTATGGTACGATTGTTGTTGTCTATGTTGTCCTACGGACTAAAACCCTCCGGTTTATATAGACACCGGAGAGGGTTAGGGTTACACAGTGTCGGTTACAATGGTAGGAGATCTGAATATCTGTATCGCCAAGCTTGCCTTCCACGCCAAGGAAAGTCCCTTCCGGACACGGGATGAAGTCTTCAATCTTGTATCTTCATAGTCCAGGAGTCCGGCTGAAGGTATAGTCCGGCTAGCCGAACACCCCCTAATCCAGGACTCCCTCAGTAGCCCCTGAACCAGGCTTCAATGACGACGAGTCCGGAACACAGATTGTCTTCGGCATTGCAAGGCGGGTTCCTCCTCCAAGTACTTCATAGAAGATTTTGAACACAAAGATAGTGTACGGCTCTGCAAAATAAGTTTCCACATATTGCCATAGAGAGAATAACATTTACACAAATCTAATCTGCTGACGTATTCCGTAGTGTGTCACACCACGGCCAAGCCTTTATCCGAGTCATTTCATTATCCCACCTCAGCGCGTCATGCGAGGCGGTTTCCTTGGCACGTCTTGTTAAAGCAGAGATCGTGTCCCCTCATTTTGGGATTCTCATCAATACGGGCGTGGGTAACCCAACCGCGCCATTGATTACGGCGCTTGGAGATAGGCGAGTTTTACCAGGCTGGTGGGGACACGTAGTTGCGTCTACCCATATAAGGGGATAAGGATCCACCTTTTTACCTACGCCTTCTTCCTCCTTTGCCTATCCATTCTCGCGCACTCGAGCTCCAGCGCCCAAGTCCACACTCCCCACCTCAACCTTCTCCAGCCATGTCCGGAGCGGGAGGCAAGTGGATGGTCTCCTCCGTCATGGAGGGACACATCAAAAAGCTGAGGAAGGCCGGATACCTGTCTAACGACATCGCGTAGTGGCTTCCCGAAAAGGGGCAGCTCATCCCCACCCCTAGGCCCCATGAGAGGGTGGTGTTCCTCCCCCATTTCCTCCGCGGACTAGCCTTCCCTCTCCACCCATTTGTCCGGGGGCTCATGTTCTACTACGGCCTAGATTTCCACGATCTGGCCCTGAACTTTGTCCTCAACATCTCGGCATTTATTGTCGTGTGCGAGGCTTTCCTCCTCATCCGCCCCCATTTCGGCCTATGGCTCAAGACTTTCAGCGTCAAGCCGAAGGTGGTGCATGGCAACCAAGCGGAGTGTGGAGGCGCCATGGTGGGCAAGATGGCCAACGTCCTATGGCTCGAGGGCTCCTTTGTGGAGACCCTGAAGGGGTGGCAATCGGGGTGGTTTTACATCACCGAGCCGCGCGACCCCGAATGGGTCGCACCCCCCGAGTTTCGATCCGGACCTCCTACGCGGCTCACCTCCTGGAAGGAGATGGGCCTGTCGTGGGGTAAGAAAGGAGAGCTGACCGGACTTCAAACATGCATCCAAACCCTGGTAGACAAGAAGCTCAAGCTTGTCAATGTAGTCCAGGTTATGCTCATCCGCCTGATCCTCCCATGTCAACAACGGGCTTTCAACCTGTGGGAGTTCGACCCAGCGCGGCACCAGACTCTGAGCAGGCTCTTCGACATGACGTACGAAGATGCCTGGAAGGTGCTTTTCAAGGGTGCCGAGGCCCACGCATCTGCTACTGAGGATCGCGGATTCAGTACGCAGCGTCACACTCATGCGGTAAGCTATTTTTTCCTTTTACAGGGTATCAGTTTTTCATAGTTTGACTCCATGCAGGATCTAAGCTCCCTTACCTTTGACAGGATTGGCAGGTGACGTCCGGACAGATCAACTGTCCGGCTCCTTTGCCCGAAGGCCCAGCGGACGCTCGCTTGGCGAAGCTGCTGGTTCCGGCACCCTATGTGGTGCCGGAGAAGAAGGCCGCGGAAAAGGCCACGGGGACTCAAAAGAGTGCCCGGCGCCAGGAGGTGTCGGATCCATCATCCGACAGTTCCGAGGCGCATTCCTCCCGTGAAGACGAGGAGGAAGAAGAAGAGACCTCTCCCCCTCCAGCGGGAGGAGAGAAGAAAAGGAAGGCCGCCCTCTCTGGGGAGGCCGGAGGGTCCAAGAAGGGGAAAACCCTTCCTCCGGACTACTCCACCTACGCCGACGACGGCGGAGAGGAGTGGCAGCCCAGGGCCAAGCCCCTGGCAAAATCGTAAGTATCCAGATACCAGAGTAATTCATAGTATTCGTTTATTGCACAGCTTTCCCTTATGTCGAATATGTTCATGCAGCCCACCCAAAGACCGGCTCGACGCGTCGTCGAGCAGCTCACTGGAATCGTTGGACGTGAACTCGCTTCCGACGGCTTCCTCCCCCCGCCCTACGGATGACACCGAAGTGTTGTCCCAACAAGTTCCAAGCCGGGAGGAGGTGGTCCTGGAGGCACCACAGGGCGACCTCCCGGACTCCAGGAGTAAAGGGGATGAAACCCCCAAGGGCTCCAAGTCCGGCTCTAGGCCAGACTCCGCTCCGGAGCCTTCAAAGGTTCCAGAATCCGGCGGGGGACCTCCTTCCAAGAGGAGCAAGCCCACCGTGCCGGTGTCCCCCGTCCAACCGGAGGCGCCGGACAATCTGTTGGAGGCGCTCCAAGGCACCTGCATCGACGAGGAGCACCGCACTATTATGAGTGCGGTGATCCAGAAGGTTCAGTCCGCCAAGAGCGGACTGACTGAAGCTTGTACGAGCCTTTTAACAGGCTTTGAGGTAAGTAAAGAATGTGTAAATAATGTTACCGCATAGACAGTAGCCCCTGATGCTCTGTTTGGCGTTCGGGAAGAAAAGCCGAATAGAGGATCAAATAAAATTCGTAGGAGTCTAACAAAAAGGAGTCAATATGCGTATGCAGGCTTCTTTGCTTGCGTCCGCCGCACTGACTGCGGAAGTGGACATGCTAAAGCAGAACCTCGAGCGGTCCGAGCAAGAGCTTGGGCGCGCCAAGAAGCAGCTCGAGGACAATGAAGGTAAGAAATACTTTATTTAAATATATATATATATAAAGGTGCAATTGCAAAAAAATGACAGGATTATCGTGGCTATTTTAGGGGCCACGTCTGAGGTGGCGACCCTTAAGCAAGCGCTGCTCGAGGCTGAGAAGAAAGCGTCCACGGAGCACACCGAGCGGGAGAGGTATGAGGCCCAGGTTGGCAAGGTGCGACAAGAGCTCCAGGTTCTCATGAAAAAGCATGAGAGTTTGGAGCTTGACTCAAACACGCGAGCGTCCGAGCTCGCGACGGCTATTGAAAATGCCAAGTCTGCCAAGGCCGAATCCCAGAAGACCCTCCAGGAGTTGGATG
Source organism: Triticum urartu (assembly GCF_003073215.2). NCBI lineage: Eukaryota > Viridiplantae > Streptophyta > Magnoliopsida > Poales > Poaceae > Triticum > Triticum urartu. The sequence goes on from NC_053026.1 coordinate 598,677,775, forward strand.
AGGTGAAGAAGATAGCGGCAGGTAAGGCATTCTTTATGCAAAGCAAACACACAAACGTGAGTTACTTGTTACTTACCCGAATCCGGAGCTCTCCAGGAGCGTTCGCAGATCTTCCCCGGAGTGTGTCCGATGCCGCCGGATTCCATCGAGCCGAGGAGGGCAGCTCGACAGAGAAGGTGTTCTGGTCTCAGTATGCTGAGGCCGGACACCCCGTGCCCCTGAGCGACCAGATGAAGCAACTGGTCGAGATCCACAAGGCGGCCGAACAGGCCATGAAGGGCCTCCTAGTTCGGCTGTGGCCTGGAGAGGCTCTGCCTGGGAGCTATTTTGGGCTGGAGCGGCGGCTGGTGGAGGCCTGTCCAAGGCTCGAAGTCATCAAGCGCTCCGTCTGCATTGAAGGTGCCCGTAGGGCCCTTGCCTGTGCTAAGGTGCACTGGGGCAAGCTGGATGCTGAGAAGCTTGTGAAGGACGGGCCACCACCGGGGAAAGAGCATCGCAAGCCCGAGAATTATTACAAGGATGTTTTGAAGGGTGCCTGCCTTGTGGCGGATGAATGTTCTAGGGATGTAATTTTTGAGTGAAACTTGCTCGTTTTGTCCTGTGCGCTGGAAACTTGTTCATATGCGCTAAGCAATGCTGTTTGTAATTTAAAATATTACCTTCTGTGTGGCTGTTTATCAATTCTGAGAGATGGCAAGTCATCGGCTTCTGCCCCCGTGCCGCTAGTGCTGGGGTGTTCGGGGATAAACCTGAGCGCTCTTTTTCCCATGTTTGGGTCCATCGAGGGAGGCGCTCAGCCCAACAAACAAGGCAATCGGACTATAATGCGTGAACACTCTCACTTAGCCCTAGAATTCTATAATTTTAAATTTCGGTGAAGCCCCTGGTATTCGGAAGACCGAGTTCGAGGCGCTATCCATGCCTTGGCCGGACAGAGCCGGCTCCTCGCCCTAAGCGGCATAAGTCTTTAGGGACTCGAAAAACCTCTCGAACAGCGACCAACTCTCGCTTCATCATGACAGTCAGTTTTAGCTTTCTCCATTGAGGTGCTCGACCCAACTCAACTGGGGCACAATCGCAGTGGTTCTCCTAGTGCTACTTTAGCCGATATAGCGGAACGTGAGGCACCAAAACATAGGAGCCGGGTAAACCCAACTATTGACCCAAGACATGATTCGGAGCCGATGCATATAATGCTATAAGTTCGGGGTGCCGCACTTGTTAAAGTGTTCGGACTTCTCACACCATATTGAGGGGTACTAAAGCCCCTGGCGTTTTTTGGCTGTACCAATGTGTACGGGTGCAACATGTCATTAAGGAACATATATATATAGATAAAAAAAGAGTAATGCAAAAATAGACAAAAGCTATGCATTGTTTATTAAAAAGGGGCTGCGATTAAAGCAGAATGATACAAATAATACGATAAGTGAAAGGTTGGACTATTTAACATGTCCGTTCCAGGGGCAAGCTGCGGAATAGTATGCGGAACAGGTATACTGCTCGTGATAGAGACCACCTGGGAGTTCCGTAATGCGGCATGGCTTGTCTGCTTCCCTAGTTCTTGCATCGTTTGTGCGGCAATTGAATTGCCGAACAGGCCTTCCGAAGGATGGAGTCCTGAAAGTAAGAGAAAATTAAAAAATCGGCAGCCCCTGGTATGGTTTAGGCCGTGTTTCGGGCGTGCCGTGATGGTGCCCCTCCCCCTGTACCCATGGTATCTCTAGAGCGTAGTTACGTACGCGAAGTACTGGCGTCGCCTTTTTGCGAGGGTTGGGGTTGGGGCCGCATTGCTACGCCTGCTCGGATCGTTCCAGGCGGTCTTGTTGTAGATTACTCCGGGCGCGCTTGACGGTGTCCGGTCGTTTAGCGGCCGGACTGGAAAACTGCCTGGAGAGACTGCTTTGTACTTTCGCTGCAAGGGCCGCCGTGTGCTCCTCCGTTCGGAGGGAGCATTCGGTGTTTCCATTGACCGTAATTACTCCTCGAGGGCCTGGCATCTTGAGCTTAAGGTATGCGTAGTGCGGTACCGCATTGAACTTGGCGAATGCGGTTCGCCCGAGCAGTGCGTGATAACCACTGTGGAACGGGACTATGTCGAAGATTAACTCCTCGCTTCGAAAATTATCCGGAGATTCGAAGACCACTTCAAGTGTGACTGGGCCTGTACAGTTGGCCTCTACACCTGGTATTACGCCTTTAAACGTCGTTTTGGTGGGCTTAATCCTCGAGGGATCTGTGCCCATTTTCCGCACTGTATCCTGGTAAAGCAGGTTCAGGCTGCTGCCGCCGTCCATAAGGACTCTAGTGAGATGAAATCCGTCAATAATTGGGTCTAGAACCCATGCAGCGAATCCGCCATGACGGATGCTAGTGGGATGGTCCCTTCGATCAAAAGTGATCGGGCAGGAGGACCATGGGTAGAACTTTGGGGCGATTGGCTCCACCGCGTATACGTCCCTCAACGCGCGCTTCCGCTCCCTTTTGGGGACGTGGGTTGTGTATATCATGTTCACCGTCCGCACTTGTGGGGAAAACCCCTTCTGTCCACTGTTGTTCGGCGGCCGGGGCTCCTCGTCGTCATCGCTATGCAGCCCCTTGTCTTCATTTTCAGTGTTTAACTTGCCTGCCTGCTTGAATACCCAACAATCCCTGTTGGTGTGATTGGCCGGCTTTTCGGGGGTGCCATGTATCTGGCACAAGCGGTCGAGTATTCGGTCCAAACTGGACGGGCCCCTAGGATTCCCTTTGAATGGCTTTTTCCGCTGACCGGATTTAGAGGCTCTGAATCCGGCATTAACTGCCGTTTCCTCAGCATTGTCACCGTTAATGCGGCACTTCTACTTATTGCGACGCGACCTGCCACTGCTATCCCTGTTGTCCGAGTTACCAGGGTGCTTGGTCATGTTGGTGCTACGAGCAAGCCAGATGTCTTCTCCCACGCAAAAGCGGGTCATGAGTGTCGTGAGTGCTGCCATAGATTTCGGCTTTTCCTGTCCAAGGTGCCGGGCCAGCCACTCGTCAAGGATATTGTGCTTGAAGGCTGCTAGGGCCTCAGCGTCCGGACAGTCGACTATTTGATTTTTCTTTGTTAGGAACCGTGTCCAGAATTGCCTGGCCGATTCCTCTGGCTGCTGAATTACGTGACTTAGGTCATCGGCGTCTGGGGGTCACACATAAGTGCCCTGGAAATTGTCGAGGAATGTGGCTTCCAGGTCCTCCCAACAACTGATTGATCTTGTTGGCAAGCTGTTAAGCCAATGCCGAGCTGGTCCTTTAAGCTTGAGTGGGAGGTATTTGATGGCGTGGAAATCGTCGCCGCGGGCCATGTGGATATGAAGGAGATAGTCCTCGATCCATACCGCAGGATCTGTTGTGCCATCATATGATTCGATGTTTACGGGTTTGAAACCCTCGGGGATTTTATGATCCATTATTTCGTCTGTGAAGCATAGTGGGTGTGCAGCGCCTCTGTACTGGGCTATATCACGACGTAGCTCCAATGAGCTTTGTCTACTGTGTTCGGCCCTGCCGAATTTGTGGCCGGCGTGACGGTTACCGTCTTGAGCCGTGGGGCGCCCACGCGATCCGTAGATCGATCTTGTTTGCCTTGCCTTGTCCTCCAGCATATCTCGTAAGTCCGGCGCATATTCCTGTGCCTTGGTACGGGGTGCGGCTTGAGTGGAGGGCTGAGAGGCCTCTCTGTCGCGGCCACGAGGTGGCCGGTCGGCCGCATCAAGTGCTTCCTCCTCTAATCGGGGTAGCAACCTGCGCTTTGGGTAGCTCTTGGAGGGGCGTTCAAGTTTATGCTCCTCGGCCGCAAGGACTTCAGTCCATCTGTCGACTAGCAAATCTTGATCAGCTCTAAGTTGTTGCTGTTTTTTCTTGAGGCTTCTTGCCGTGGCCATAAGCCTGCGTTGAAAATGCTCTTGCTCGACGGGATCCTCTGGCACGACGAATTCGTCATCGTCGAGGCTTGCCTCGTCTTCGGAGGGAGGCATATAATTATCGTCCTCGACCTCTATGTCAGCCGCTCTCTCCTGAGGGCTGGTTTCTCCATCCTCCTGTGCTAAATCTTGCTGGAGGGGGTTTTCTTCGGCACTTTCTGGAGTATTATTATCTCTCGTGCTGGAATCGCCACATTTGTTTTGGCGGGATTTTGAGCGGCGTCGCTGACGCCGGCGCTTAGGCTGTTTCTTGGAGGGGTCACCCTCCGTTGTTCCATCGCCATCTCCTTCTTTTGGGCTGTCCACCATGTATATGTCATATGACGAGGTGGCTTTCCAGGGCCTAGTAGGCGCTAGTTCTTCATCATCTCCTCCATCGGCGTCCATACCGTCGATGTCTTCGGAGTCGAAGTCGAGCATGTCGGTTAAATCATTGACAGTGGCTACAAAGTGGGTGGTGGGTGGGCTTTGAATTTCTTCATCGTCCGTACCCCAATCTTGCTGACCGTAGTCCGGCCAGGGCTCTCCTAACAAAGAGAGAGACTTCAGTGTCTTTAGAATAGCGCCGAAAGGCGAGTGCAGATAGATGTCCGCGGCAGTAAACTCCATGATCGGCGCCCAATCGGATTCGATCGGCAGGGCTGCGGAGGGTTCGGAGTCCGGAGAGGAGTCCGACTCCTTGGAGTCACGAGTCTCGCAAAGTGCAGGGCTGGTGTTCGACTCAATCGCCGTTGGGATCACAGCCCCGAGGTGGCGTCCAACCGCCCATCCTCGATCGGCGCAGTTGGCTCCGAATTAAGGGTCGAAGCCGATGCGGGTGCGGCCTCCAGGGCACTGTTCGGCGGCAGAGCTAGATCATGCTCGTCGGGACAGTGCAGCGCGCTCGGCAGTGGCTCAAAGCCGTCGAAGATCAAGTCCCCGCGGATGTTAGCCGTGTAGTTTAAACTTCCAAATCTGACCTGACGGCCAGGGGCGTAGCTTTTGATCTGCTCCAGATGGCCAAATGAATTGGCCCGCAGTGCGAAGCCGCCGAAGATGAAGATCTGTCCAGGGAGGAAGGTCTCACCCTGGACTGCATCACTATGGATGATCGTAGGAGCCATCGAGCCTGACGGCGACGACACAAAGGAACTCTCAATGAAAGCACCAATGTCAGTGTCAAAACCGACGGATCTCGGGTAGGGGGTCCCGAACTGTGCGTCTAGGCCGGATGGTAACAGGAGGCAAGGGACACGAAATTTTACCCAGGTTCGGGCCCTCTCGATGGAGGTAAAACCCTACGTCCTGCTCGATTAATATTGATGATATGGGTAGTACAAGAGTAGATCTACCACGAGATCAGAGAGGCTAAACCCTAGAAGCTAGCCTATGGTATGATTGTTGTTGTCTATGTTGTCCTACGGACTAAAACCCTCCGGTTTATATAGACACCGGAGAGGGTTAGGGTTACACAAAGTCGGTTACAATGGTAGGAGATCTGAATATCCGTATCGCCAAGCTTGCCTTCCACGCCAAGGAAAGTCCCTTCCGGACATGGGTCGAAGTCTTCAATCTTGTATCTTCATAGTCCAGGAGTCCGGCTAAAGGTATAGTCCGGCTATCCGAACACCCCCTAATCCAGGACTCCCTCAGAGAGGCTGACAGCTGGGTCCACGGCAGCCGCAAGGAAGTGCCTCCTTATTACGCGCAAAATAATTATTCTTCCACCTGACAGCAGGGACCCACCGGACGGGCCACCAGTATTTCGCGGAAAAAAGGTTTCCCCCTGACTGCTGGGACCCACCAGACAGGCCACCGTATTTCGCGAAAAAAACGTTTTCCCCTGACTGCTGGGACCCACCGTACGGACCACCGTATTTCATGAAAAAACGTTCCCCCCGCTGTCAGCTCGGACCCACCGGAAGTGCCTCCTTATTACGCACAGAAAAATGAATACTCCCCCTGCTAGCTGGGACCCACCATGGTGGGAGGCTGACTTGTGGGCCTACTAAGTTGACGGGGACGGAGGGCTTTGTCAACTTAGTCAATATGAACGATTCTAGCTCCAGTGACCGTACGATGTCCATCGAACGACCGTCGTGCTTCTTCAATCTCCGATCTTCCTGCTCCAGCCGCTCAAACAAGCACCGGCGGGACTGCCTGCTCCCTCCTCCCCGCGGCCGGCTATGCTGCCGCGCAGGCCTCACCGCCCCACCGTACTCCCATCGCCGGCCTAGCTATCCCTCTACTCACCCACACCTGCTGTTATTCTTCGGCGACGGCAGACGAACCAGTAAACCCTCGTACAGTCGTACTCCCCTCCGTGTGGGAAACAACTGCCGAGTCTTCCCTGCCTCCGTGTCGTTCCCTTCCTAGGCCTTGCCGTCGTCCGCCGCCCTGGTGCTCTCGGTGCGGCATTGTCAACGTGGTCAACGACCGACATGCATCTGAAGTGGACTGTATGTGGAGAGGCCGACAGCTGGGTCCACGGCCACACGCAAGGAAATGCCTCCTTATTACGCGCAAAATAATGATTCCTCCACCTGACATCAGGGACCCACCGAAAGGGCCTCTGTATTTCACGAAAAAACGTTACCGCCGCTGACAGCTCGGACCCACCAACTATATCTTCGCACGCAAGGAAGTGCCTCCTTATTACGCACAAAAAATGAATACTCCCCTTGTTAGCTGGGACCTAGTATAGTGGCAGGCTGACTTGTGGGCCTACTAAGTTGACGGGGATGGAGGGCTTGGTCAACTTAGTCAATATGCACGATTCTAGCTCCAGTGACTGTACGATTTCCATCCAACGGTCGTAGTGCTTCTTCAACCTCTGGTCTTCTTGCTCCAGCCGCCCAAACCAGCGCTGGTCGTGCCTCGTGCTCCTGCCTCCCGTGGCCGGCTGCGATGCGGTGGAGGCCTCACCGGCCCCTACTACTCCCACCGCTGGCCAGACCATCCCTCTACTCACCCACACCCCCTGTTATTCTGCGGCGATTGCAGCCTCACACCGCAGCAAACCAGTGAACCCTCGTACTCCTCTACGCGTGGGCATCCACTGCCTCGTCTTCCCCAGCTCCGCGTCGTCCCCTTCCTAGGCCTCGCCGTCGTCCACCGCCCTGGTGCTCTCGGCGTGGCGTGGTCAACCTGGTCAAGGAACGGCTTCCATCAGACGTGGACTGTATGTGGAGAGGCTGACAGCTGGGTCCACGGCCGCAGCAAGGAAGTGCCTCCTTATTACGTGCAAAATAATTATTCCTCCACCTGACAGCGGGGACCCACCGGACGGGCCACCGTATTTCGCGAAAAAAAATGTTTACCCCCTGACTGCCGGGACCCACTAGCTACACCTTCGCACGCAAGGAAGTGCGTCCGGGCAAAAAAACAAAATGATTCGCCCCCCTGACTGCTGGGACCCACCAGCTACATCTTCACACGCAAGGAAGTGCCTGACAGTCGGGACCCACCTGGTCGAAGCGTACGTAGCGTTGTCATTCTGGTCGCGAACGTGTACGTACATACTGGTCGATGTAGAGGCGCGCACGTGTCGTAGTAGAGGCGTGCACGTGTCGTAGTAGAGGCGCACATGTAGCATGTACATGTACGTACATCGGCCAGGGTGCAAGAAAGAAAATACGGCCACGTATGTGTACATACGGGCGGGGTCTCGAACGCCTACTCGCGCATATGTGCGGCCAGGGCTCGTGTACATGGCTGGGTCGGAACAGAGAAACAGCGTCATCGTCGTGTTCATGGGGAGGCAACGGAATGCGTCATGTTCATGGGAAGGCAACGGAATGCGTCGTGTTCATCGGGAGGCAACGGAACGCGTGGGAGCCAACCGGCTGGGTCGGAACAAAATGCGTGGTCGTGTTCATCGGGAGGGCTTGGACGGAACAGGCGATGGAAACGAGGCCTGAACGGGGTCCTGTTGATCGGGAGGGGTCTGGCGTACCACAAAACGGAGGAAACGGACCTCCTACGGTTGAAACGGGGGTCTTGTTGATCGGGAGGGGTGTGGCGTACCGCAAAACGGACGAAACGGACCTCCTACAGTCGAAATGGGGGTCCTGTTGATCGGGAGGGGTGTGTCATACCGCAAAACGGACAAAGCGGACCTCCTACGGTCGAAACGGGGGTCCTGTTGATCGGGAGGGGTGTGCCGTACCACAAAACGGACGAAACGGACCTCCTACGGTCGAAACGGGGGTCCTATTCATCGGGAGGGGTGTGGCGTACCGCAAAACGGGACTCCACGGGATACTGTTCATCTCCACCGTCGACCTCCTCCAGCCTCCACGGGCTACCGTCGACCTCCTCCAGCCTCCACCGCGCGCTACTCCACCGGCTACTGTTCAACCACCCCTCCACGGGCACCCCTCCACCGTCTACTGTTCATCCATCCCTCCACCACACCACGGGGTCATGTTCATCCAGAGGCAACGCCACCGCTCACTGTTCATCCAACCCCCCCCCCCCCCCCCCCCCCCCCCCCCCCCCCC
>NC_053026.1:598687202-598776744 GCF_003073215.2 Triticum urartu
GGATCTACCTTCTCCTCCGGAGGTGGATGTTTCTTTGCTTTCACCCCTTCAAAGAAGTTCCTCACTTCGGCTCGTGCGATCTTGGCGTTCTCCTCCGGGGTCCTCTCGTGTGGTAACTTCTCTGGAGTCTTCAGAGAAGGACCGAATCTGTATTGCCTCCCGCCTCTGGCTGTACTGCTAGACGCCGGCAGAGCAGACGGAGCGGCTGGGGCTGTCTTCTTTCCTTGATTACGAGGCGGAGGAGAAGGACTACGATGCGCCGGAGCAGCCGGAGCAGCGGCGGGTCTCTTCCGCCCTTGCTGACGAGGTGGAGAAGGAGGAGGCTGGCTGCTCGGGCGCGCCGGCGCAGGCGGAGAAGGAGGCGGACTGCCGCCACGTGCCGGAGAAGGAGGCTGAGTGCCCTGATCACTCGCCGGAGGAGGAGGCGGAGTGCCCTGACTCGCCGGAGGAGGAGGCAGAGGCGGAGGCGTCCAGTTCAGAAGCTTGATGAGCTCCTTCCGCCATAGGCATGGAGTCAATAGACAAGAACCCAGCCGAGTCTCCCCTTCACCGGTAGGGTAGTCAAGCTGGAGGTCCTCAAATCCCTCCATTATTTCGTCCACTCTCACCCTGGCATATCCTTTTGGAATCGGACTACAGTGAAAAGTTGCACCAGGTTCAGTAGGTCGAACAGAGCCGACAGCCTCCTTGACTTTGAAGTTCTACCATTGCGTCATAAGGTGGCAATGTTGAGACTCCGTGATAGCATCCACGGGGTAGCTAGCAGGAGCCGTCAAGACATGCTTCGGCTGAAGCAACTCGGTGGAAGGCACGCTACTTCTCCGCTGAGATGGCGGGGTAGCTTCGGGGGTAGTTTCGGCAGGTCGCTTGCTGCGAGCTACTTCTCATTCCTCTAGCGCTTGAACCCTTCCGTTCAGCGTCTGAATTTGGGCATGCTCCACTTTTTTCCTCCTCTCCTGGCATTTGTAACCGCCTGCATCCGGAAAACCAGCCTTCCACGGAACGGAGCCTGGCATGCCTCGTGTCCGTCCAGGGTGCTCAGGATTCCCGAGGGCCATTGTGAGCTCGTCGTTCTCTCTGTCTGGAATGAACGTCCCTTGCTGCGCTGCATCGATATAGTGCTTTAGCTTCTTGACTGGTATGCTCATTTGCTCGTTCGTCCAAACGCATTTCCCTGATACAGGGTCCAAGATTCTGCCAGCCCCGAAGAACCAAGTCCGGCAACGGTCTGGCCAGTTCATTGTCTCTGGTTCGATCCCTTTATCAAGCAGATCATTCTCAGCCTTGGCCCACTTAGGCCGGGCTTTGAGGTAGCCACCTGACCCCGTGCGATGGTGAAGCTTCTTCTTTGCAGCATTTTCTTGTTTGTTGCCGACATCTTCTTACTCTTTTCCGATGTCTTGTAGGCCACAAATGCGGGCCAGTGATCTCTGATCTTCTCATATCTACCGATGAATTCTGGTGTCTCTTCTTTGTCGACAAACGTTTTCAGCTCATTCCTCCACCTCCTGAATAGGTCTGCCATCTTCTTAAGAGCATGAGACTTGATTAATTACTCTTTAACTGGCTTCTCTGGATCCTCCTCTGGCGGTAGGGTGAAATTTGCCTTCAGCTCAGTCCAAAGATCATCTTTCTGCATATCATTGACATAAGACACCTCAGGCTCTTCGTTCTTAGGCTTACACCATTGCTGGATACTCATCGGGATCTTGTCCCTAACAAGAACCCCGCACTGAGTAGCACATGCTTCCTTTGTCTGGATGGGTTCAATCGGCATGCCATCGCACGCGATTGCTGTGATCTCAAACCTTTCATCCGAGCGCAAATTTTTCTTCGGGCCTTGTCTCTTTACCGAAGTTGTGCTCGATCCGGAGGGCTAGAAAAAAGAAGAATTAGACGAGAGTTAATTAATATGTGTACATACCAAAACAATGAATGCATCAATTAGCTAGTCATCACAGGCTTAACTAATATATTTACCTGGTCGGACTCTGTTCGGTCACCGGAGCCGTCACCACGGGCTCCTTCTTGCACCAGCATTGGGTCACCGGAGCCATCATAATCATGTCTTTCCTCCTCCATTATTCGGTCACCGTAGCCTACTTCTTCTTCACCCTGTTCTGCTTTCAGACCATCATTGTCGTTAAGATACGACATGACATCACCTCCGGCTAAGATTATGTCCCCCAACACCTGTTCTTGTTCCTCGTCTCGTCCGAACTCCATTGTTTCTGCAAATATTACAACATGGCAATTATTACACAAACATGACAACATGTGGATATATTAGTGGCAACGTAGACCTAGCTTATTCCGGCTTTGGGGTGGCCTCGGCAACGCTTCAAGGGTAGGGGCGCGGTGGGAGGGGGTAGGAGACCGACATCGTTTTTTCTAGGGTTTGGGTGTCCTCGAGAGTTTTGGTCGAGCGAGAGGGCCGGGGGGTGCTCCCGTGGTATAAGTTATCACGGTCAAAGTTATCCGGGAGGGGGTTATATCGACAATGATGATATACATACATAGGAAAATAATGTTATCGGGGAGGGGGTAGGTCGAACCCCCCCCTCGTGTTGAAGTTATCGGGACATGGGGTATATCGGCAACGACATATCCGATAAAAAATAAGAAGACGAAGAAGAAATAAAAAGAGGAGAATAAGATATTAATAGAGGAGAAGATTGAAGAAAAAAAGAAGAAAAACAAAGAGAAGAAGAAAGGAATAAAGGAGAAGAAGAGAAAATAGAATCTTCTCCTCTTCTTTTTCTTCTTCTTATTTATTTCTCCTCTTCTTCCTCTCCTCTTCTTCTCCTTTCTTCCTCTTCTTATTTTCCTTTTTCCTCTCATTCTTTTTCTTCTTCTTCCTTCTTAATATCACTTAGCAAGTTTCTGACAAAATACATGAAGTAGTATTGCTTGTTTAAAAAAATGTTCAAATAGAAAATTTAGAAAAAAAGTAAAGGTTTTTCCTAATGCATTTTTCATATGAATATACAAACATTTGCATATTCTACAATAATTAATATCACCAAAAAAAATCTATGAACAGAAAAAAAATCCTAACTTTTCTAAAAATCTATCTTTTGCATACATGAACATATATATACACAGAGAACATACATACATATATACATTTTTATAAAAATGCAAAAAAGAAAAAATCTAAAAAAGGACATATACACGCTCCTTCTTTTCCTTTTTCTTCCTTCTTCCTCTTTTCTTCTCCAACACAACACTTTTTTTCTTAAATGTTACATATGAACATATAAAGAGCATTATACAGCATATACAGAGCATTATATATACAGTGAACATACATACATACATCTTAACAAAAAAAAATGAAAAATAGGCCGCGGTGGTCGGCGACGGCGACGATGGTTGGCGGCGGCGCTTACGGATGGCATGCGGGGACGGCAATGAGAAGGAAAGGGGAGGAGGCAGGGGCTCACAGCGCGGGGAGGGGTCGAGGTCGCCGGCCGGAATCAGTGTGACGGCGGACGAACGGCCTTGGGGATGAACGGGTCGCGAGAGCCGACGTGGTGCTTCCCCGGAGCGACGGCGACGACGGGCGCGGGGACGGGTCGGGACCGGCCTGAGGCAGAGGCGGTGGCGCGTGGGGCAGGGATGGCGTCGGGGCGACGCGGGGCAGCGGTGGCGTCGAGGCGGCGAGGTCGGGGCAGCGGTGGAGCAGGGCGGCGACGGCGTCGGGGCGGCGCGGTGAGGCGGACGGCGACGACGCGGGGTGGCGCGCGGCGACGGGGGCGGCGACGATGGGCGGGGACGACGACGGCGGTGGCTGATGAAGCTATGTACCTAGGGTAGGGTCATGGACCTGTCCTAACTGCCCTACCCAAGGACATCTCTAGAAGAAATCACCTTTCAATCGACTTGGAGGTGTTCCACTCGACAGACTCGAAGACACCCGACCAAGAAGCAATCACTCGACTAAGATCCAACCACTCGACGGCCAGGAGACCTAAAGTCACTCCGCACGCTAACGGTCGGTCATTAAGTAGCTTTTATGGTCATCATAGCACTTTATTAGGGGCGTTACCAGTAACGCCCGACCTTAATGTACTTAAAACCCTGCATAACTGAGGGCCGAAGGGGTCTGGCGAACTCTATATAAGCCACCCCCTCCTCAGTGTAAAGGGTTCGCACCCCTATAATTCATACACACATAATCCAGTCGACCGCCTCCGGGCTCCGAGACATAGGGCTATTACTTCCTCCAAGAAGGGCGTGAACTCGTAAACCTCGTGTGCTTACAACTACTCCATAGCTAAGATCTTGCCTCTCCATACCTACCCCCCTACATTACTGTCAGACTTAGAACCACGACAGTTGGCGCCCACCGTGGGGCCGGTGTCTTAGCGATTTGTTGGAGGAGTTGCGATCTTTTCCGATCCAAATCATCATGGTTTCTGGCGGAGTTTTGGTGGAGGGCCGCGAGATCCTTCTCCGCGCGCTCACGTTCATCACCGACGACTCCGCTTGGCTTCAGGAGGCTCCGCTCGACGTTGACACACTCCCTGTCCGCGGGGCAACGCACTTTCGCGCGTGCGTTCGCGGCGTCCTCTTGCGGCAACCGTTGACCCATTATCGGTTGGCCCCCGTGTTGTCCTCCCTCCCTGCTTCCCGCCGGCGCAAGCGCTCCGGTCGGTCGAGACTTCAGCGGTGGGTGAGACACGCGGTGGCACGCCAGTCGGCCACCCCTCAAGTCACGGCGATCAAGCCCGACGAATCCCTCTACGGCCTGTTCGACCTGTCGACTGGCTCCGCAGAGACCGCATCCGAGTGCGACAGCAGTGATCCGGCGGTGGAGGTTCTGATGGTCGATGGACCGCGCAGTCCTCTCGATATTCCCCACACCAACGGAGGTGCAGGTGGAGGCGACCCGTCGCGTCCCCATGAGGAATATCTCCCCGAGCCTCTCACGTCGCTGCAGAGAGAAGAACTTCGTCGCCGAAACATGGATGCACTGCACACTCCTATCGTTGGAGAAACCTCCAAGGCTCGTGCCTTGGAGGACGCGCGCTTGGCAAACTTGGCTGAGCGCACTCGACCGGAGAACCTCCAGTGAGCACTCGACGAGTGTGCGTTGACAACGGGTTCCAGAATCCAGTCGACGTCAGCTCTTTCCGCCCCCGCAGGTATATCGAACTCCGATTCAGAATTTAGCAGCTGCAGCCCGTATAGCAGAGTCGATTCAGCCTTCCCAGTCAGAGGCTGGCAGAGGCTTGCTGCAGATCAGAGCGTTACTCCGGGCAGCAGGAGACCAGAATTCCGCTGTTTCTCAGTCGCGGAACAGGATTCATAGCAGATCCATTGCTGCAGACACAGTCCAGTCGGCTCATAGCCCAAGATCGCCCCCGAAGCGTGAGGGACATGGGGACTGGCGTGATCAGTACGGAAACCGTGAGCAGTATGATCACCGATTCTATCGTGACGATCGACGTCGAGTGCCCACCCCTCCCCCGAGGAGTGGATCGTATGTGCCTCGACAGCAGGATGACAGGCGCCCTCATAGTGTTGGGCGAAGGATTCCAGTCGGCCCCAGGGAACCAGGCTTTTATGCGAGATCCATTCTCGTTCAAGGTTTGGTCGACAGGAACATAGCTCACCGAGAAGGTTATGATAGAGATGCACCTACCAGCAGCAGAGTACATGTTTCGGGGCCAGAGTGCTTTAGTACAACCATCAGGGCCGCTGTGATTCCTCCCAACTTCAGGTTGGCGACTGGAGTCAGTAAGTACACTGGTGAGTCCAAGCCCGATACTTGGCTTGAAGACTACCGAGTGGCTGTCCAGATTGGCGGTGACAATGATGAAGTGGCCATGAAGCACCTGCCTCTCGTGTTGGAGGGCTCGGCCAGAGCGTGACTGAATCAGTTAGCACCCAACAGCATTTACACTTGGGAAGATCTCGCCCGAGTGTTTGTCACCACATTTGAAGGAACATGCAAGCGACCGGCAGGGCTGACGGAACTGCGGTCTTGCGTGCAGAAGCCGAATGAAACTTTGAGGGATTACATCTAGAGATGGATCATGTTACATCACACGGTAGAGAATGTGCCTGATCACCAAGCAGTCTGTGCCTTCAAGGAAGGCATCAAGTACAGAGAACTGAATCTGAAATTCGGTCGAACCGGAGACATGTCTCTGAATCGGATGATGGAGATTGCCACCAAGTACGCTAATGGTGAAGATGAGGATCGACTCCAGAGTGGCAAGCACAAGTCAGTCGCCCAAGAAACCGGAGGAGGAAATTCCAATCGGAAACAGAAGCGGAAAGCCGAGCCAGCTGCTCCTGGGGAAGCCTTGGCTGTAACTCAAGGAAAGTTTAAGGGGAAACCCAAAGGGCCTTGGGACCCCAAGAAAGTTAAAGACCAAGACGGAAATGATGTGTTGGATTTGCCATGTCACATCCACACCAAGAAAGATGAAGAGGGTAAGCTCATTTACCCGAAACATACCACTCGACAGTGTCGGCTCTTGATCCAGCAGTTCCAGGGAAAACAACCCAAAGATAAGGAAAAGGAGTCGGACAAAGTTGAGGACAAGGAAGACAGTGATGATGGATACCCCCAGGTCAATTCCACCTTGATGATTTTTGCTGATGTTGAAAGCAAAAGTCGACTGAAAGTTATCAACCGTGAGGTGAATATGGTTGCTCCGGCGACACCCAGTTATCTGAAGTGGTCTCAGACTGCCATCACATTCGACCAGTCCGATCACCCAACGCACATTGCCACCCCTAGGAGGCAAGCTTTGGTGGTCGACCCAGTTGTTGAAGGCACTCGACTGACCAAAGTCTTGATGGATGGTGGCAGTGGTTTGAACATACTGTATGCTGAGACGTTGAAAGGGATGGGCATTCTGATGTCCACACTCAGTACCAGCAACATGAGTTTCCATGGAGTCATTCCTGGGAAGAAGGCTGAGTCACTCGGCCAAATAGCTCTTGATGTGGTTTTCGGTGATTCCAAGAATTACCGCAAAGAAAAGTTGACATTCGAAGTTGTGGATTTCCAGAGTGCTTATC
This sequence comes from Triticum urartu, assembly GCF_003073215.2. NCBI lineage: Eukaryota > Viridiplantae > Streptophyta > Magnoliopsida > Poales > Poaceae > Triticum > Triticum urartu. The sequence continues at coordinate 598,694,244 of NC_053026.1, forward strand.
ACGCTATTTTGGGCAGGCCAGCTTACGCATGCTTCATGGCTCGACCATGTTATGTGTATCTCAAATTGAAGATGCCTGGTCCCAAAGGTGTGATCACTATTACGGGCAATCAGAAGAAAGCAGAAGAGTGTTTTCAGAAAGGCTCAAAGATCGCTGATGCTCAGATGGCAGTGGTGGAGCTGTAGGAGTACCAGAAGACTGCAGACCCGAGTGATTTGTTGCGAGCCAAGAAGCCCGCTACAGAATCAGCTTTTCAGTCGTCTGGTAAAATGAAGCCGGTTCACATTCACCCGACTGATCCCAGTGCTGCTCCGACTCATTTCTCAACAACACTCGACTCCAAATAGGAAGAAGTGCTCATCCAGTTCCTCCGTGAGAACTGGGACATCTTCGCATGGAAGCCTTCTGACATGCCGGGTGTTCCCAGGGGGCTGGCTGAGCATCGCCTACGAGTCGACTCAAAAGTAAAACCCGTCAAAGAACATCTCCGACGGTCCGCCATCCAGAAGAGAAAGGCTATTGGTGAGGAGGTGGCTCGGCTCTTAGCAGCAGAGTTCATCCAAGAGATTTACCACTCCGAGTGGCTCGCCAACGTTGTCATGGTCCCCAAGAAGGACAAGTCACTTCGCATGTGCATTGACTTTAAACATATCAATCAGGCCTGCCCGAAAGATCATTTTCTTCTGCCCCGCATCGACCAGATAGTCGATTTGACTGCGGGATGTGAGCGACTGTCTTTTTTAGATGCCTATTCCGGGTACCATCAGATCCGTCTGTATGGACCTGACGAGATCAAAACAACTTTCATTACTCCATTCGGGTGCTTCTGTTATGTTACCATGCCATTCGGCCTCAAGAATGCCGGAGCCACATTCATGAGGATGATTCAGAAGTGTTTGCTCACTCAAATCAGTCGGAATGTGGAAGCATACATGGATGATATTGTGGTCAAGTCATGGAAGGGTTCCGACCTGCTGACTGACCTTGCTGAATCCTTTGCCAACCTCAGGAGGTATGATATCAAGCTTAATCCATAAAAGTGCACATTCGGAGTTCCTGGCGGAAAGTTACTCGGTTTTCTCGTTTCCGAACGGGGAATCGACGCTAATCCAGAAGAAGTCGGTACTATACTCCGGATGAAACGTCCTGTGCGAGTGCACGACGTCCAGAAGCTTACTGGTTGCTTGGCCGCTTTAAGTCGATTCATCTCTCGTCTCGGTGAAAAGGCATTGCCTCTTTACCGATTGATGAAGAAGTCAGACAAGTTCGAGTGGACTCCTGAAGCTGATGCAGCGTTTGCAGAGCTCAAAGCTCTGCTCTCCACCCAGCCGGTGCTTGCTTCCCCAATCAGCAAAGAGCCTTTGCTGCTTTACATCGCAGCCACAGGACAAGTCGTCAGTACGGTACTTACGGTCGAGAGGGAAGAAGAAGGAAAAGCCTTCAAAGTTCAGCGCCCAGTATATTATGTTTCTGAAGTTTTAACCCCGTCGAAGCATAGATATCTTCATTATCAGAAGCTTGTATATGGTATTTATATGACCACAAAGAACGTTGCCCACTACTTCTTTGATCATTCCATTACAGTCGTCAGCGACGCTCCATTGTCAGAGATCCTGCACAACAGAGATGCAACTGGTCGAGTGGAAAAATGGGCGATTGAACTCCTTCCTCTAGATATCAAGTTTGAGGCAAAGAAAGCTATCAAGTCCCAAGCAATAGCAGATTTCGTCGCCGAGTGGATTGAACAACAACTGCCGACTCAGGTTCACTCGAAGCATTGGACCATGTTCTTCGACGGTTCCAAAATGCTGAATGGTTCCGGTGCCGGGGTAGTATTGGTCTCCTCCCGAGGAGATAAGCTCAGATATGTTCTTCAAATCCACTTTGATTCCTCCAGTAACGAAGTAGAATATGAAGCACTTTTATATGGGTTGCACATGGCCATTTCACTCGGCGTCCATCGCCTCATGGTCTATGGCGACTCAGATTTGGTGGTTAATCAAGTGATGGAGGAGTGGGATGTCAGAAGTCCGGCCATGACTGGTTATTGCAATGCAGTGAGAAAGCTGGAGAAGAAATTCGAGGGGTTAGAACTTCATCATATACCCCGACCGAAAAATCAAGCAGCTGATGATTTGGCGAAAATAGGTTCCAAAAGAGAAGCCATTCCCAGCAATGTGTTTTTGGAACACATCCACACACCATCAGTTCAGGAGGATCCCTTCACTGAAGAAGCCCCGCAGCCAAAAAGTGCCACGGATCCGATTGAAGTTGAAGTTCCAGCTGTGGTCGACCTGATCATGGAAGTTTTGGTCATCACTCCCGACTGGACAGTACCGTACATCGCGTACATCCTAAGGAAAGAACCCCCAGAGGACGAAGAAGAGGCTCGATAGATCATCCGTCAATCCAAGGCCTTTACAGTCATAAAGGGACAATTGTATAGAGAAAGCACGACTAGAGTCAGTCAGAAGTGTATAACACCAGAAGAAGGTCAGATAATCCTTGATGATATCCACTCGGGGACCTGTGGTCATCATGCGTCTTCTCGGACCATTGTGGCTCAAGCATTCCGAGCGGGATTCTACTGGCCAAGGGCGAATGAAATGGCGAAAGAGATAGTCGACAAATGTGAAGGATGTTAGTTTTACTCCAATATGTCGCACAAACCCGCGTCAGCCCTGAAAACCATTCCACTCGTACGGCCCTTCGCTGTTTGGGGACTGGACATGGTTGGACCACTAAGAACGGGCAGGAGCGGCTTCACTCATGTGCTAGTAGTAGTCGACAAGTTCACCAAATGGATTGAAGCTAAGCCTATCAAGAATCTTGATGCTTGAACTGCTATCAGTTTCATCAGAGAGTTGATATTCAGATATGGAGTTCCGCACAACATCATCACTGACAATGGGTCAAACTTCGATTCTGAAAAATTCAGAGCCTTTTGCGCCTCTCAGGGCACATGAGTCGACTACGCTTCAGTCGCTCACCCCCAGTCGAATGGACAAGCGGAAAGAGCAAACGACTTAATTTTCAGAGGACTGAAACCCCGACTGATGCACGATCTCAAGCACGCAGCAGGTGCATGGGTCGACGAGCTTCCATCAGTTCTTTGGGGATTGAGGACAACCCCAAACCGATCGACTGGAAGAACTCCATTCTTTCTGGTCTATGGAGCCGAAGCAGTTTTGCCGAGTGACCTGCTTCACAACGCACCCCGAGTCGAGCTCTACTCTGAAGATGAAGCAGAACAAGCCCGGCAGGATGCAGTTGACCTCCTGGAAGAAGAAAGAGAAATGGCCATGATCCGATCGACCATCTATCAGCAAGACTTGCGTCGATTCCATGCCAGAAATGTGAAGAGTCGAGCCTTCCAAGAAGGAGACTTGGTCCTCCGAGTGGATCAACAGAAACCACACAAACTCGCTCCTACTTGGGAAGGTCCCTTCATAGTAACCAGAGTCCTCCACAATGGAGCGTACCACCTCTATAATGTCGATCGCCGGATTGATGAGCCACGAGCCTGGAATGCGGAGCTGCTCCGCCCCTTTTATACTTGAATTCTCACTCAGATGAGATGTAATAAGAAAAACTTCTGTAGTTTACTTATCAAAGACAAGAGCGTTATAATTTTCCCAGTGATTGTTATTGTTTTTGTTTGCGTGAGAAATACCCCAGTGGGTGGCTTAGCTGCGAATCCGTTTCGCCTAAGTTTGTAAAAATAATTTCCTACCGAGTGGTGAGCCAGCCTCTCACTCGGAGGCTTAGCTGCGAACCCGTTTCGCCTAAGTGTTTGAAAATCCTACCGAGTGGTGAGCCAGCCTCCCACTCGGGGGCTTAGCTGCGAACCCATTTCGCTTAAGTGTTTGAAAATCCTACCGAGTGGTGAGCCAGCCTCCCACTCAGGGGCTTAGCTGCGAACCCGTTTCGCATAAGTGTTTGAAAATCCTACCGAGTGGTGAGCCAGCCTCCCACTCGGGGGCTTAGCTGCAGTCCAGTACTCGCCTAAGTGTTTGAAAATCATACCGAGTGGTGAACCAGCCTCCCACTCGGAGGCTTAGCTGCAGTCCAGTACTCGCCTAAGTGTTTGAAAATCCTACCGAGTGGTGAGCCAGCCTCCCACTCGGGGGCTTAGCTAAAGTCCAGTACTCGCCTAAGTGTTTGAAAATCCTACCGAGTGGTGAGCCAGCCTCCCACTCGGGGGGCTTAGCTGCGAACCAGTACTCGCCTAAGTATTTGAAAATCCTACCGAGTGGTGAGCCAGCCTCCCACTCGGGGGCTTAGCTATAGTCCAGTACTCGCCTAAGTATGAAAAATCCTACCGAGTGGAGAGCGACCCTCCCACTCAGGGGCTTAGCCGCAGTCCAGTACTCGCCTAAGTTTGAAAAATCCTACCGAGTGGAGAGCGACCCTCCCACTCGGGGGCTTAGCTGCAGTCCAGTACTCGCCTAAGTTTGAAAAATCCTACCAAGTGGAGAGCGACCCTCCCACTCGGGGGCTTAGCTGCAGTCCACTACTCGCCTAAGTTTGAAAATCCTACTGAGTGGAAAGCGACCCTCCCACTCGGGGGCTTAGCTGCAGTCCAGTAGTCGCCTAAGTTTGAAAATCCTACCGAGTGGAGAGCGACCCTCCCACTCGGGGGCTTAGCTACAGTCCAGTACTCGCCTAAGTTTGAAAAATCCTACCGAGTAGAGAGCGGCCCTCCCACTCGGGGGCTTAGCTGCAGTCTAGTACTCACCTAAGTTTGAAAAATCCTACCGAGTGGAGAGCGACCCTCCCACTCGGAGGCTTAGCTGCAGTCTAGTACTCGCCTAAGTACGAAACACATCCCAATCCGCAAGGACGATGAGGTGCAGGTCGACTGCCACCTTCTCCTTTGGAGCTTCGCCACAAATGCAACGTGCGCTCTATCCTGACCCGCAAGGACGACGAGGTGCAGGTCGACTGCTACCTTCTCCTTCGGAGTTGCGCCACAAATACAAAAGTTGTCTCGAGTGAAGAACGAGTTCCACTCGACGGAGAATTCATGAAGATATTCAACGATAAACCAAGTTCAGATAAATCCTAAAGGTTCCAGACCGCAGATCGAAGTGCTCGGGCATTCAGCTCGAAAGAGTTTAACGGTTACAAAAACCACTCGGCATTCCGAGGCAAATTTAAGGTGGGACATAAAAGTTTGTTCACTCCGTAGGAGGAGGACTAGCAGGCTCGACGAACTCGTCCAGGTCGACGATGTCGGCGATCTGAGTGGCTGTAGCAATAAAAGTCTCCATAAAAGATCGGAAGTCATGCCTCTGGGTGTTGGCGACCTTGATTGCTGCCAGCTTATCTTGTCGCACCTCCTTGCAGTGGACATGAACCAAAGACAGAGCCACATCAGCACCACACCGAGCAGAAGATTTCTTCCACTCCTGCACTCGACCAGGGATCACGTTAAGTCGAGTCATCAGAGACTCGAGATCATTCTGGAGCGTGGCCCCTGGCCAAAGTGCCGTGTCGATCCGTGACGTGGCGACCTTCAGTCGAGCCAAGTAGTCCACAACACCGTCGATGCGGGATTCCAGTCGGAGCAGATTCATGGCAGTTTCATCTTTCACGGGAGAGTTCATGGGGTCCAAAATTGGCTCAATCCGCCCAGTTTCCTCCTCGAAGTTCTGGCAAAACTCTGCATTCACGATCCAAGGATAAGTCAATTTTCGTATGCTGAGTCGACAAAAAAAACATCAGTCGGAACAAAATGTATGCCTTCAAGCTTGATGAACAACTTCTTGGCAAGGCTCTTCAGATAGCTCTCCAGATCGTCCCTCCTGCGAGCGATGCCTTCCATCTTCTCGTTCAGGTTGACCTTGTCCTTCTTCAAGCGCGTGACCTTCTTGTTGGCTTCGTTCAGGGCAGATTTCATCTTGGCGTTCTCTTCTTCCAATTGGTCGACTGAAGCCAGAATCTGTTCAGCCAGAGCGATTCTGTCGTCAGCTTTCTTTTGAGCAGCAGCCAAATCCCGATCCTTCTTCGTCAGAGCTTCGTTCAGTTTTTCTGCAAAGAAATGGTGCTTGATTCAGAAAGAGCAGAAGGGTACTCAAGCCTAAGACAAACCAGTCGAGAAGCTCGTCTTACCATTGGCGTCGTCCTTGGCCTTTTGCAGCCCTGTCTTGGCCAATTCCAAGTCAGCAAAGCGAGCTCCAAGATCACAAGATTTCTGCAATCAGGGAGGGGAAGTTATTTTACAGTGAAAAACGACAAAGACAATAAATACTAAGACTACGGTCGACTGCCCGCAGTCCACCATAGTCTCGGGTACTCAGCGTGCCCCCACTAGTCCAAAAATTCAATAGACACACCCAGTGGGTGTACAGATGCAAAGATTTTTGGAAAGAGAGTCTTCAGATAGCATATCTTAACAGAACAAGCGGTGACCAACTAACCTGAACATTGCTTTGGAGAGCCGAGCTGGCGTCATAGGCGGCCTGACTGGCGTCCCGCACCTCCTTCATCTTCTCCATCATAATCCCTGCCTGGCATATGGCTTCCTTGGCAGCATTCACTTCGTCCTCTGGGACATGATGGATCGCAAAAACTGAAGGTGGGTCGGCAGGAGCTTGAGCAGTCGACGAAGAAGGCAGGGCACTTGACAATGGTACAACGAAGGTAACAGAACCCCGATTGGCATCACCAGCGTCCTGAACGACTGGTTCTGCCATCGGTGTCGACTGTGGCACCCTGCTTGCAGGACTTTCCTATTTTTCCTCGTCAAAGGCCTCTCAGGCTCTTCATCATCATCATCGGGGAGGTCAATAATGTTAGGAGCTGTTCAAAGATCAATCGCCAAAATCACATCACCCAATGGTACACATTGCAGTTGAGTCGACCAAATAAAGACAGAATGACAGAAATCATACCGAGATTGGAAGTGACTGCATCCTCCATTACCTCATCCTCATCCCTGTAAGCTGAGGTCCCGGAAGTAGCAGCGCTGCCAGTTCCAAAGTTCGTATGGTTAAATCAAGAAAAAATAAACAACACGGAGTGTCGAGTGAATACAAAGGGAGACCCTCACGCAGAAGCGACGGGGATGTTAATCTTAATCTTCGGCAACGCCTTTCGAGGCTTCTGCTCTGCAACTTTGAGATGCTTTGACGCTTTTTCAGTTGGGGTTGGTGATGATGTCTGTCGGTGTCAAAATCGGCGGATCTCGGGTAGGGGGTCCCGAACTGTGCGTCTAGGCCGGATGGTAACAGGAGGCGAGGGACACGAAGTTTTACCCAGGTTCGGGCCCTCTCGATGGAGGTAAAACCCTACGTCCTGCTTGATTAATATTGATGATATGGGTAGTACAAGAGTAGATCTACCACGAGATCAGAGAGGCTAAACCCTAGAAGCTAGCCTATGGTATGATTGTGTATGTTGTCCTACGGACTAAAACTCTCCAGTTTATATAGACAGCGGAGAGGGTTAGGGTTACACAAAGTCGGTTACAATGGTAGGAGATCTGCATATCCGTATCGCCAAGCTTGCCTTGCACGCCAAGGAAAGTCCCTCCCGGACACAGGACGAAGTCTTCGATCTTGTATTTTCATAGTCCAGGAGTCCGGCTGAAGGTATAGTCCGGCCATCCGGACACCCCCTAATCCAGGACTCCCTCAGTAGCCCCTGAACCAGGCTTCAATGACGATGAGTCCGGCGCGCAGATTGTCTTCGGCATTGCAAGGCGGGTTCCTCCTCCAAGTACTTCATAGAAGATTTTGAACACAAAGATAGTGTCCGTCTTTGCAAAATAAGTTTCCACATATTGCCATAGAGAGAATAATATTTACACAAATCTAATCTGCTGATGTATTCCGTAATGTGACACACCACGGCCAAGCCTTTATCCGAGTCGTTTCATTATCCTACCTCAGCGCGTCATGCGAGGCGGTTTCCTCGGCATGTCTTGTTAAAGCAGAGATCGTGTCCCCTTATTCCGGATTCTCATCAATGCGGGCGTGGGTAACCCAACCGCTTCTAGGACTCCTAGATCATAGGCAAGTCCAAACGGACACGGAGAGTATGCTTGATATTCACCCTCTTTATAAAGGGAACAAGGCTTTTATTTTTCCCTCCCGTGCTCAATCGAATCCTTCCCCCACCTCAAGCTCAAACGCCCGAAGTTCAGGTCAGGTGCTCCGAACCTTCAGTCATGTCCGGATCTAGCCTTCAAGGCCAATGGGTGCCTTTCCTCCGTCACGGAAGAAGACATCAAAAAGTTGAGGGAGGCTAGATATCTGACCGCCGAGATTTTGCATCGGCTGCCTCCCCGAGGGCAGGCCGTTCCCACCCCCAAACCCAACGAGAACGTCGTGTTCGTCTCCCACTTCCTCCGAGGTCTAGGCCTTGCTCTAGATCCTTTCGTCAGGGGTCTGATGTTTTATTACGGGCTAGACTTCCATGATCTAGCTCCGGACTCTTTTCTTCATATCAAGACATTTATTGTCGTGTGCGAGGCCTTCCTCCGGGTTACCCCTTACTTTGGCCTATGGCTCAAGACCTTTGAAGTGAAGCCGAAGATGATCGAGGGGCAACATGCAGCGTGTGGAGGTGCCTCAATACGCAAGATGGTGGGAGCTCCATGGCCCAAAGGTTCCATCCCAGAGGTGTCTGAATTGTGGCAACAGGAGTGGTTCTACATCACGGCTCCTAGAAGTGCCAAGTGGGCGGCCGCCCTGTTTTCCGCTCGGGCCCTCCACCACAAATGATGTCATGGATCAGCAGAGGTCTGTGCTGGGGTCCAGCCAAGGACGTGCCTATACTGTAAAGCCGCATTTGCAATCTCCTCAATGGAGATTTCAGTTTGGTTGCGGTAATACAAGTTATGCTGGTTCGTCAAGTCCAGCCTTGCAAACGCCGACCTCTTCGCCTATGGGAGTTCAATCCCGAGGGACCGCGTGTCATTCAAAATTTTCTCTGCCTGACGCACGAGGAGATGTACAAGTCATTCTTTGGACCTCAGGTGGAGTGTCCGGAAATCACCGAGGACGTGGGCCTGAGTAGTAACCGCGCCGCCGAACAGGTAAGGCATCTTCCGGCCGAACATACTATCTCTCCTTTGTTACGAAGTTATTTCTGAGAGTTTGCTTTTTGACCAGGACTGGCTAACAAAGGCGAAGTTGATTCGGTGTTCGGCCCCCCTCCCTGAGGGTTTGGAAAATCCGGTATTGGAAAAGATGCTCCAGACCGCACCTTGCCCGGAGCCCTTGAAGGAAAGATACTGTGGAGGGTAATGTGGGCGGACGCGTGCCCCCAACGCTGCCCATTCTAGCCGAGGGAGCGAGCGTCTCCATGAAGGAAGACTACCAGAAGAGGAAAAGCACTGCGCCCGGGGATTCAGAAGCCGAAGCTTCCAAACGGGAGAAGAAGTCTCCCACAGAGGGTCCTACCTTGGGGGGCGCCGTTGCCGCACAAAGTCCGCGGGGGGATCAATTCTCCCACGAGTCGTAAGTGACCCGAAATACTTTAATAGTACAGATATGCCATCTTTTTCTTCTGAGAAGATAACCACCGCATATATTTTTGCAGTTCGGGCCTTAGCCCCTCTCAAATGAGCTCGTCTTCGGGGGATCTTCTTCCAGAGATGACGGAGAGCGAAATGCCTCCTCCGGACTCCTCCGCTCCGGAAGCGGGCGACCCTGAAGTGTCGTCGCGGAGGGCCTCTCCGAGTCCGGTGAGGCCAGAAGATAATCCCATTGACCCCCGAAGCTCGCAGTGTCCGGCTCCCGAAGAGAGCAGACAAAAGAGTCCGGCACCGTATAGTGTGAGATCGGATGTTCTGAGGGAGTTGGTGGGGCGAGCGGCCATCTCAGATGAACACCGTGTGCTGATGAATACGGTGATGGAGAGAATATCATCCATCGAAAGCGGATTGCATGAAGCTTTTATGAGTCTACTGACAGGCTTTGAGGTACGTAAAAGAATGTATGATAGTCCTGCACATGCTAGGTGTGCCCTATGTAGATAGTAGCCCCTGAGACTCTGGTTGTCGTCAGAAACGACGACGAACAGAGGATCATATTCCCAGGTAATAACCATACTGCCTCTATGTGCAGGTGATGGAAGCTCCGGTGGCTAGCCGGACTAGCGAGTTTGCCCATTTAGAATGGCAGTTGGATCCGGCAGACGCCGACATCGAGCTTGTTAACAAAAGGCTTGACGAGGCACAGGGTAAGTGTCATTATCTAGTAAACGCCACAACAGGAAGAGCAGTATGATGCCAGCATCTTTAATATGTTGTGACTGCAGATGGAGCTTCCACTGTTGAAGCCTTGCGGGCAGAACTTGCCCGAGCCAAGGAACAAGCGAGGTTGGGTAATGCGGCTGCTTTGAAGGCGGCCGAAGAGTTGCAAGCCGAGAAGGCCGCGCATGGCGAGAGCCGAGACAAGATGGCCAAGATGGCCATGGAATTAAAAGCCGCCGCCGACCGTTGCCGGGTTCTTGAAAAGGAAAACCAAGCGAAGGCATCGAACCTTGAGAAGGCTGCTGCGATGAGAAAAAACCTCCGTTCTGCTATGATGGCAAAGAAGGAGGAGCTGCGGGAAGCTGGGGATATTGTAGCTGGGAAATCCTTTATGTTGCGGAAGAAGTTTGGAGATCCACGGTATGCCCCTCTGGATCGGCTGTGGAGTTCGGAGGATGTGTATATGGATTTGGCAGCGAGCGCTGCTGAATTTGACCAAGTACTTCTAGGGTCAGACGGACCGTGAATTAGACCAGTTGTTTTGGAGACAATTCCATTCTCTTGAGCGTCCACTTTCATTGACTGACCAATTAGCCGAATGGGCCAAACTAAATAGGTTGTCCGGACTCTCCATGAGGTCTGTTGTGGATCAGCTATGGCTGGAAAGGTCAAAACCAAACAGCTATTTCAGCTTGGTGCAGCAGTTCCTTGACGTGGTGCCGCGCATTAATGCGATGAAGAGGTAGGCGTGCATAGAGGGCGCACGGATGGCCTTTGCCTGTGTTAAGGCATATTGGGCGGAGATGGATGCTATCAATGTTGCAGTGTGGGATTCGGCTATAGGTCGAAAGGCTGCTGAGCACTACTTTGAAGAAGTTCTTGAGGGTGCCCATTTGATAGAGATCCAGTGCTCAAAAAATATTATGTTTGAGTGATATTTAATCTCATTGTAAGCGAAATGCTTTTATAAATTTTTATAAGGCTATTTTTATACTTTTGCCTGAAAGTAATATGATGCCTCCTGGGCGGCCGTTTATGTATACATGTGTATAACCTGAAAGATTGCAGTCGTCGGCTTCAACCCCCACGCATATAATGCGGAGGTGCTCGCAAAAACACGCATTCACACTTAACCCAACGTCTTGGTCCTATTAAGGAGGTGATAGCGGAGCGAGCGACGCAACTGGACTATAATGCTTTAGCACTTTCACTTAGCCATAGGAGTTTGACAGTGGGGCTACTAGATAGCCCCTGGTGGCTCCGCACTCTCCCGGTTCCGGGGTGTGTACATGCCTGGCCGGAAAACAGCCCTTCGTTAAGGCGAAGGAATTCTAACATTCCCACAGGTCATCAAGTGGTTGACCAGTCTCACGCTATATCATGACAGTCAGTTTTCGGCTTCTCTACTGAGGTGCTCGTCCGGATGAACCAGGGCACAATCGTAGTAGTTCTCCTGGTGCTACCTTAGCCGGTAAAGCGGAACGTAAGGCACCAAAACACAGGAGCCGGGCAAACCCAACATTTGACCAAAGACAATGATTCGGAGCTGATGCATATAGGGCCAAACTCGCGACGCCGAACACTCCCTAAGGCATTCGGTCTTTGTGGTATAAACCGGGCCTAAATAATGGACTTTGTAAGAAGCCCCTTGTGTCCAGGTACGTGCATTGTTCTGGTGTGGCCACATGCCAAGACGTCAGCATCCTTCTCAACGGTGGATATGTATCAACAAGAGACAGTAAAAAAGGTTTATGCAGGGTCTTAATCTAAAAAGAATCCTTGGAGCGGGTCCCTGCTGCATGTCTACGCCTGTGTCTCCGTTGTGCCGTATCCTGGACGAGTGTAGCACGATGATCGTCTGTAAAATAGAGGAAGTTAAGTGAAAAAGTTGTCGTGTAAAAGGATAGTTTTTAAAGAAACCATGTATAATTCAAGATGATAAGAAATTGCCACTTGTCTGCGCGCGTTGAGCCCCTTGTATTGACAAATAGGGGTGTGACCACTTATTCGGTATAAATAGCGGCGCCGGACTTGATTAGATGTGTCTGAGGTCTTGACGGCCTATTTGGATGCTTTCACTGGTCCGGGCGCCTTTAGTGTGCGGCTGCCACGGCAGCCGCACTCTCTTCGGCACGCAGAGATCGCTTGATATTTCCGTTCACTGAAATGATGCCACGTGGACCGGGCATCTTGAGTGTGAGGGAGGCGTAGTGTGGTATTGCATTAAAGCGAGCGCAAGCTTCGTTTCCGAGCAGTGCTTGATAGCCACTTTAAAACGGAGCGATGTGGAAGGTTAAATGCTCGTGACGGAAGTTATCGGGTGAGCCATATATAACCTGTAGTAGGAGGGAGCCCGTACAACGAGCCCCTGGGCCTGGCGTTACTCCTTTAAAGGTAGTATTGCTATGGCGAATTTGTGTTGGGTCTAACCCCATCCCGCGGATTGTATCCTGATATATTAAGTTTAGGCTGCTGCCACCGTCCATCAAGACTCGTGTGAAGTGATATCCGCCAATTACTGGGTCTAATACCAGGGCAGCCCATCCTGCGTGTCAGATACTTGCTGAGTAATCGCGATGGTCGAAAGTGATCGGTTGAGACGACCAGTGGCAGGACTTCGCGGTGACAAGCACTTGGGTATATTTTCCTGGGAGTGCCGTGTTGTTTTTTCCCTTGATCACGTGTAACACGTTTACTGTTTTGACTTCTGGTGGAAATTTCTTTTGTTCCGCCGTGTCTTTCTTGGGAGGCTCATCCTCGTCTTCACTTGGTGTATCCTCCCCCTTATGTACGGCGTTGAGCTTGCCGGACTGCTTGAAGACCCAACATTCTCTGTGGGTATGATTAGCAGGTTTACCAGGGGTACTATGGATCTGACATACTTGGTCCAGAATTTTGTTGAGGCTGGACAGTTCATCCCTGGTGCCTTTAGGGGGCGGCTTTTGACCTGGCCGAGAGCTTTTGAATCCGACATTTACTTCCGTGCCCTTCGTGCTGTCTTCTTTATTCCGGCGTTTGTTATTGTTGTTGCGCCGTGATTTCCCATTTCCATCTCTAACTTTAGATGTACTGGGGTCGCTGGTGCTGCATCTGGCTAGCCAGCTGTCCTCACCCACGCAAAAGCGGGTCATGAGGTTCGTTAATGCGGCCATCGTTCTCGGCTTATTTTGGCCAAGGTGTCTGGCGAGCCATTCGTCACGGACGCTATGCTTGAAAGCTGCCAAGGCTTCGGCGTCCGGATAGTTGACAATTTGGTTCTTTTTAGTAAGAAACCTGTTCCAAAGCTTTCGGGCTGACTCTCCGGGCTATTGAGTTATATGACTCAAATCGTCCGCATCCGGAGGTCGGACATAAGTCCCTTGAAAATTTGCCCGAAAGGCGTCTTCGAGCTCTTCCCAACTTCCAATGGAGCTTTCGGGGAGGCCTTTGAGCCAGTGACGAGCTGGCCCTTTGAGATTGAGGGGTAGGTACTTGATGGCATGCAGATCATCTCCTCGAGCCATATGGATATGAAGGATGTAGTCCTCAATCCAGACCCCAGGGTCTGTTGTTCCATCTTATGCCTCTATGTTTACGGGCTTGAATCCCTCTGGAATTCGTGGTCCATCACCTCATCGGTGAAACATAGGGGGTGTGCGGTACCCCTGTAGCTGGGTGTACCGTGTTGTTCGGATGTTTGTTGTGTTGCATTGTATGCTGGGGCACGCTTGCGTGGTCCATAGATGGATCTGCTTGCGCCGTCCTTTGGGTGCGAGCCCTCGCATGGGTCGCGTATTGTATTGTGAGCGGCGTTGTATGCCGCTCTATGTTGGTAGAGGGGTCGTCTCTCCGACCCGGTGGCTGCTTTGATATTTGGTTGTCGGGGTTCTGAGGCCTCCTCATCGAATTCGGGTAGCAGCTTCCGCTTTGGGTAGCTCTTGGAGGGGCGATTGTCGCCGTACCTTGCTGCAGTGTTGAGTATTTTACTCCATCTGATTTGGAGTGTGTCTTGCACGACCTTGAGCCTTTGCTTCTGCTTTTTTAGGCTCCTTGCAGTGGCAACAGGCCTTTTACGGGCAGTCTGCTGCTCCGGGTGTCTGTCCGGCATTATGTCGTCCGGACCATTATCCTTGATAGGATTTGTTTGTTCGGTTTGATTATCCGGATTACCATTGTCTGGAAGTGGTTCGCCCTGCTCCAGCGCTGGGTCTGTGTGATCGCTATTTCTGTCGAGGCGGGATTTGGGGGCGCGCTTACGTCGCCGCTTTGACTGCTTTTGGAGGGAACAAGCCTTCGGTGCGTCCTTCCGCTCCTCGTCGTCATCTTTTGGTGCGTCCACCATGTATACGTCATATGACGAGGTGGCGTTCCAGGGCCCAATAGGCACTGGTTCTTCATCGTCTCCTTCATCGGCGTCCATACCGTCGATGTCTGCGGAGTCGAAGTCGAGCATGTCGGTGAAATCGTCGACAGTGGCTACAAAGTGGGTGGTGGGTGGGCTTTGAATTTCTTCATCGTCCGCATCCCAATCTCGCCGACCGTAGTCCGGCCAGGGCTCTCTTGATAAAGAGAGAGACTTTAGTGATTTTATAATATCGCCAAAGGGCGAGTGCTGAGAGATGTCCGCGGCAGTAAACTCCATGATCGACGTCCAATCGGATTCGATCGGCAGAGGCGCGAATGGTTCGGAGTCCGGAGAGGAGTCCGGCTCCTTGGAATCATGAGTCTCGCAGAGTGCGGGGCTGGTGTTCGGCTCGATCGCCGTTAGGATCGCAGCCCCCGAGGCGGCGTCCAACCACCCATCCTCGATCGGCGTGGTTGGCTCCGAATTAAGGGTCGAAGCCGATGCAGGTGCGGCCTTCAAGGCACTGTTAGGCGGCAGAGCTAGATCATGCTCGTCGTGGCAGTGCGGCGCGCTAGGCTGTGGCTCGAATCCGTCGAAGATCGAGTCCCTGCGGATGTCAGCCGTATAGTTTAAACTTCCAAATCTGACCTGATGGCCAGGGGCATAGCTTTCGATCTGCTCCAGATGGCCAAGTGAATTGGCCCGCCGTGCAAAGCCGCCGAAGACAGAGATCTGTCCAGGGAGACAATTTTCACCCTGGACCGCATCACTATCGATGATCGTGGGAGCCATCAAGCTTGACGGCAACGACACAAAGGAACTCTCAATGAAAGCACCAATGTTGGTGTCAAAACCGGCGGATCTCGGGTAGGGGGTCCCGAACTGTGCATCTAGGCCGGATGGTAACAGGAGGCGAGGGACACGAAGTTTTACCCAGGTTCGGGCCCTCTCGATGGAGGTAAAACCCTACGTCCTGCTTGATTAATATTGATGATATGGGTAGTACAAGAGTAGATCTACCACGAGATCAGAGAGGCTAAACACTAGAAGCTAGCCTATGGTATGATTGTGTATGTTGTCCTACGGACTAAAACTCTCCGGTTTATATAGACACCGGAGAGGGTTAGGGTTACACAAAGTCGGTTACAATGGTAGGATATCTGCATATCCATATCGCTAAGCTTGCCTTCCACGCCAAGGAAAGTCCCTCCCGGACACGGGACGAAGTCTTCAATCTTGTATCTTCATAGTCCAGGAGTCCGGCTGAAGGTATAGTCCGTCCATCCGGACACCCCCTAATCCAGGACTCCCTCAATGTCCGAGGACGCTTTGAAGACTGACCAGTCTGAGCAATTGCCTTTTCACGGGCGCTCGGTCGTTCTTGGTCAAGCTTGGATTGCCTCTCCCTGCGAGGAGGCGACTCGACTTCTTCTTCGTCACTTGAGTCGTCGCTTTCTTCGTCCCCTTCTCCGTCAGAATGCCATTCGCCACTGTCGCCGCCGCTCGCCTCTCCTTCCGGGTCTTGCTCTTGCTCTCCGTTGGGAACTGAGTACATTTCGATAAGGGCCTGAAAGAAAGCAGGAAGAATAAAGTCAGGCGACGCAGTATAGACAGCTGCGCGAGTGAGTTCAGATTATAATCAAAAGCTCAGAATCGGACCTTTTCTGGTTCATGGGACTGGTCGAATGGAGGAACTCTCCTGGCTCCCCTGGGGTTGTCCTTGTTTCCGGTGATGCCCGACAGCCACCCCTCCAATGTGTCGTCATCGACCTCCTCCGGGTGAATCCGAGTGGTGTCGTCAAGACCCGAATACATCCACATCGGATGGTCTCGAGCTTGAAGAGGCTGGATGCGCTGCCGAAGGAAAACCTCCAAGAGATCCATACCAGTGACCCCGTCACGGATAAGCTGGACCACTCGTTCGACCAGCACCTTAACTTGCACCTTCTCCTCCGGGATCACCTTCAAAGAGGAGGGTCTCCTCACTCGGTCCATGGTAAAAGGAGGGAGGCCAGTCGACTGCCCTGGCGTCGGCTGGTCTTTGCAGTAAAACCAGGTCGACTGCCATCCGCGGACCGAGTCGGGAAGAATCATAGCTGGAAAGGAACTTTTCCCTCTCATCTGAACACCAAGACCCCCACACATCTGAATCACTTGTGTTCTCTCATCACTCAGATTGGCCTTTTTCACCGTCTGAGAACGACAGGTGAAAATGTGCTTGAAAAGACCCCAGTGAGGCCGACAACCCAAGAAATTCTCGCACAAAGACATGAAAGCAGCGAGATACACGATTGTGTTGGGAGTGAAGTGGTGGAGTTGTGCCCCAAAGAAATTCAGAAATCCCCGAAAGAAAGGGTGAGGAGGCAAGGAAAACCCACGGTCAACGTGGGTGGCAAGGAGAATGCGCTCACCCTCCCGAGGTTGCGGCTCGGATTCCTTCCCCGGAAGCCGCGCCGATCCATGGGGGATCAGTCCTCCGTCGGCTAGGTCGTCGAGGTCTTCTTGGCGGATCGTCGAGCGTATCCAGTCACCCTAGATCCAGCCCTTCGGCAGGCCGGCTCGTGAGGAAGATCCACCCCAACTGGTCGCCTTCCCCTTCGCCTTTGCCGTCGCCTTCTTCGCCCGCTCCAGAGCCACCGTCTTCTCCTTCTCCATCGTCGCCGACGAGACACGTACGGAGCGGCGGCGCTGGGGCGAGAGCGAGCGCAATGAAGAAGCCCGAAGAGGAGAAGAGGAAATGAGAACGCACTGTTCAAGAAACCCCGGTCCGACGCCTTATATGAGGTTACTTCCGAGTGGCTGACTGGTAGGCCCGGATGATCCTGTCAAATACCGCAACAGTCGCGCGGGCGATACGTGGCGAAAAAGGTGGCGCAGAGATCAAGGCGGCTCCGCCCTATCCCATCCGATTACTGCGGCCTCCCCCGTCCCGCACGCTTCCCAAAATTCGAATCCCGCGAAATCCGCGGGCAGCAGAACAACTTGTCAGACGAAAGATCTCCTCCACACCGTCACTCGGAGCTTTTCAAGTAAAGAAACTCACTCGACAAAAAAACTAAGAATGGATCAAGGCGACTGAAAAGGAAGTTGCTGTCGTCACTCAGGTTCATTGATCCGAAACAAGATATGCTCATGGCATGAAAAATGAGTCGGAGAAGTTCTCAACTCCTTCCTCACTCAAACCTCGATCCATTCAGGGGCTAATGATGAAGCTATGTACCTAGGGTAGGGTCATGGACCTGTCCTTACTGCCCTACCCAAGGACATCTCTAGAAGAAATCACCTTTCAATCGACTTGGAGGTGTTCCACTCGATAGACTCGAAGACACCCGACCAAGAAGCAATCACTCGACCAAGATCCAACCACTCGACGGCCAGGAGACCTAAAGTCACTCCGCATGCTAACGGTCGGTCATTAAGTAGCTTTTATGGTCATCATAGCACTTTATTAGGGGCGTTACCAGTAACGCCCGACCTTAATGTACTTAAAACCCTGCATAATTGAGGGCCGGAGGGGTCTGGCGAACTCTATATAAGCCACCCCCCTCCTCAGCTTACAACTACTCCATAGCTAAGATCTTGCCTCTCCATACCTACCCCCCTACATTACTGTCAGACTTAGAACCACGACAGCGGCGACGGGCACGAGCGACGGGGCAGAGGGCGGCGGGGCAGCGGGAGAATGAGGAACTGAATGAAAATTTCACAAGTGTTTTCTTATATACTTAGAGCATTGGTCCCGGTTCGTGAAACCAACTGGGACCAATGGCCCCCTTTAGTCCCGGTTGGTGGCACCAACCGGGACCAAAGGTCTCTTTTCAGCAGCCCAAAGGGCGGGAAGCGGAGGCCTTTGGTCCCGGTGGGTGCCACCAACCGGGACTAAAGGGGGCATTGGTCCCGGTTGGCGTGCCCCGAACCGTGACCAATGCACCCCTTTAGTCCCGGTTGGTGGCACCAACCGGGACCAAAGGCCTTGTGCTGCCCCGCGTCAAAAGTTTAGTACCACCTCGCTAGCTGGAGAGCTCGAGAGTGGTTTATAAGCACTGCTGCGCCCACCCTCTCGAGCTCCTCTCAATTGTAGGCTTTCGGGCCTAACCATACGCTGTGTGCCTGTGGGCCTACTGGGCCTCCTGCGGGCTTGAATCCTGACCCATGGTAGGGTTTCTAGTCGTATTCAGGCCGTGGGGGCCCGATAGGTGGGACTTTTTTGTTTTCTTTGTTGCTTTATTTATTTTATTTTGTTTCTACTTACAACAAAATACTTATTGTTGCTATTTTTATTTATTTTATTAAAGTTTATTTTTAATTTTTTTCTTTTAGGTCACAAAAATTATAAACTTTCTGTTAGTGCCATTAGTTTTCAATTTTTTTGTTTTCTTTGTTGCTTTATTTATTTTATTTTGTTTCTACTTACAACAAAATACTTATTGTTGCTATTTTTATTTATTTTATTAAAGTTTATTTTTAATTTTTTTCTTTTAGGTCACAAAAATTATAAACTTTCTGTTAGTGCCATTAGTTTTCAATTTTTTTGTTTTCTTTGTTGCTTTATTTATTTTATTTTGTTTCTACTTACAACAAAATACTTATTGTTGCTATTTTTATTTATTTTATTAAAATTTATTTTTAATTATTTTTCTTTTAGTTCACAAAAATAATAAACTTTCCATTAGTGCCATTAGTTTTCAAATTTTTTTTGTTGCTTTATTTATTTTATTTTATTTTCTCTTCTTTCTTAAGAGCGTAGCTGGCAGGACCTTCATACTGCTTCGGAGGCATGCCGTCTTTTTCGTGCAAATGTTGCAGGTCCTCCCGTGCCTCAGGTGTATCTTTTGTCTTCCCATACACGCCCAAGAAGCCTAGCAGGTTCACGCAAAGGTTCTTCGTCACGTGCATCACGTCGATTGAAGAGCGGACCTCTAGGTCTTTCCAGTAGGGTAGGTCCCAAAATATAGATTTCTTCTTCCACATGGGTGCGTTTCCCTCAACATCATTCGGAACAGCTAGTCCGCCGGGACCCTTTCCAAAGATTACGTGTAAATCATTGACCATAGCAAGTACGTGATCACCGGTATGCATGGTGGGCTTCTTCCGGTGATCTGCCTCGCCTTTGAAATGCTTGCCTTTCTTTCGACATTGATGGTTGGTCGGAAGAAATCGACGATGGCCCAGGTACACATTCTTCCTGCATTTGTCCAGTTATATACTTTTAGTTTCATCTAAAAAGCACGTGCATGCGTGGTATCCCTTGTTTGTCTGTCCTGAAAGGTTACTGAGAGCGGGCCAATCGCTGATGGTTACAAACATCAATGCGTGTAGGTTAAATTCCTCCTGTTTGTGCTTATCCCACGTACGTACACCGTTTCCATTCCACAGTTGTAAAAGTTCTTCAACTAATGGCCTTAGGAACACATGAATGTCGTAGCCGGGTTGCTTAGGGCCTTGGATGAGAATTGGCATCATAATGAACTTCCGCTTCATGCACATCCAAGGAGGAAGGTTATACATACATAGAGTCACGGGCCAGGTGCTGTGATTGCTGCTCTGCTCCCCGAAAGGATTAATGTCATCCGCGCTTAAACCAAACCATACGTTCCTTGGGTCACTTGCAAACTCAGGCCAGTACTTTCTCTCGATTTTTCTCCACTACGACCCATCAGCGGGTGTTCTCAACTTCCCGCCTTTCTTACGGTCCTCACTGTGCCATCACATCAACTTGGCATGCTCTTCGTTTCTGAACAGACATTTCAACCATGGTATTATAGGAGCATACCACATCACCTTCGCAGGAACCCTCTTCCTGGGGGGCTCGCCGTCAACATCACCAGGGTCATCTCGTCTGATCTTATACCGCAATGCCCTGCATACTGGGCATGCGTTCAGATCCTTGTACGCACCGCGGTAGAGGATGCAGTCATTAGGGCATGCATGTATCTTCTGCACCTCCAATCCTAGAGGGCATACGACCTTCTTTGCTGTGTATGTACTATCAGGCAATTCGTTATCCTTTGGAAGCTTCTTCTTCAATATTTTCAGTAGCTTCTCAAATCCTTTGTCAGGCACAGCATTCTCTGCCTTCGACTACAGCAATTCCAGTACGGTACCGAGCTTTGTGTTGCCATCTTCGCAATTGGGGTACAACCCTTTTTTGTGATCCTCTAACATGCGATCGAACTTCAGCTTCTCCTTTTGACTTTCGCATTGCATCCTTGCATCGACAATGACCCGGCGGAGATCATCATCATCGGGCACATCGTCTGGTTCCTCATGATCTTCAGCAGCTTCGCCCGTTGCAGCATCATTGGGCACATCGTCTGGTTCCTCTTGACCTTCAGTAGCTTCCCCCGTTGCAGCATCACCGTATTCAGGGGGCACATAGTTGTCATCGTCCTCTCCTTCTTCGCCGTCTTCCATCATAACCCCTATTTCTCTGTGCCTCGTCCAAACATTATAGTGTGGCATGAAACCATTGTAAAGCAGGTGGGTGTGAAGGATTTTCCGGTCAGAGTAAGACTTCGTATTCCCACATTTAGGGCATGGACAACACATAAAACCATTCTGCTTGTTTGCCTCAGCCACTTCGAGAAAATCATGCACGCCCTTAATGTACTCGGAGGTGTGTCTGTCACCGTACATCCATTGCCGGTTCATCTGCGTGCATTATATATAATTAAGTGTGTCAAAAACCATTACAGAACATCATGAATAGATAATTAAGTGACCAAATTAATAGAAGTTCATCATCACATTAAAACAAAAGTACATACATAGTTCTCATCTAACAACATATAGCTCTCTAGAGCATCTAATTAATTAAACTATACATTGAAACTATGTAAAACATTTCAATGCGAAAACAAATGTGATCATAATCGCAACCAAGGTAACAATTGATCCAACAGCATAATGATACCAAGCCTCGGTATGAATGGCATATTTTCTAATCTTTCTCATCTTCAACCGCATTGCATCCATCTTGATCTTGTGATCATCGACGACATACACAACATGCAACTCCAATATCATCTTCTCCTCCTCATTTTTTTATTTTTTCCTTCAAGTAATTGTTTTCTTCTTCAACTAAATTTAACCTCTCGACAATAGGGTCGGTTGGAATGTCTGGTTCAACTACCTCCTACATAAATAAAATCTATGTCACGTTGGTCGGCATAATTGTCATAAACAATAAATGAACCAAATAGGTATAAAAAGATAATATATACCACATCCAAATCATAGCCAGGATGAGGGCTGACGGGGGCGGATACCAAATCCATCGCACTATATAATAACAAGCAATAATAAAAGTAAGAAAATTAGACAAGTATCTATCTAAAGTAAGAATTTTTTCTTTCAGAAAGAAGATAAGAACAAGAGGCTCACCACGGTGGTGCCGGCGACGAGATCGGTGCGGGCGATCGACGACGGTGAAGAAGGGAATGGGACGTGACGGGTGATACGTCCATTTTGCATCATGCTTTTATATCAATATTTATTGCATTATGGACTGTTATTTCACTTTATGTCACAAAAATTATGGCTATTCTCTCTTATTTTACAAGGTTTACATAAAGAGGGAGAGTGCCGGCAGCTGGATTCTGGTCTGGAAAAGGAGCAAATATTAGAGACCTATTCTGCGCAACTCCAAAAGTCCTGAAACTCCACAGAACGTCTTAAAAGAAATAAAGAAAAATCCACGCCAAAGATGAAGGCCAGGGGGCCCACACCCTGCTCACGAGGGTGGGGGCGCGCCCCCCTAGGGCGCGCCCCCTATCTCGTGGGCCCCCTGGTGGCTCTCCGATGCCCATCTTCTCCTATATGAGGTCTATCGATGATAAAAAAATAAAGAGGAACTTTTTGGGACGAGACTCCGCCGCCACGAGGCGGAACCTTGGCGGATCCAATCTAGAGCTCCGGCAGAGCTGTTCTGCCAGGGATACTTCCTTCCGGAAGGGGGAAATCATCACCATCATCATCAACAACGCTCCTCTCATCGGGAGAGGGCAATCTCCATCAACATCTTCACCAGCACCATCTCATCTCCAAACCCTATTTCATCTCTTGTATCCAATTCTTGTCTCAAAGTCCGGGATTGGTGCTAGTAGGTTGCTAGTAGTGTTGATTACTCCTTGTAGTTGATGCTAGTTGGTTTAATTGGTGGAAGATCACATGTTTAGATCCTATATGCATAGTATTACCCCTCTAATTATGAACATGAATATGCTTTGTGAGTAATTACGTTCGTTCCTGAGGACAAGGGAGAAGTCTTGCTATGAGTAGTCATGTGAATTTGGTATTCGTTTGTTATTTTGATAAGATGTATGTTGTCTAGCCTCTAGTGGTGTTATGTGAACGTCGACTACATAACACTTCACCATTATTTGGGCCTAGAGGAAGGCATTGGGAAGTAATAAGTAGATGATGGGTTGCTAGAGTGACAGAAGCTTAAACCCTAGTTTATGCGTTGCTTCGTAAGGGGCTGATTTGGATCTATATGTTTCATGCTATGGTTAGGTTTACCTTAATACTTTTGTTGTAGTTGCGGATGCTTGCAATAGAGGTTAATCATAAGTGGGATGCTTGTTCAAGTAAGAATAGTACCCAAGCACCGGTCCACCCACATATCAAATTATCAAAGTATCGAACGTGAATCATATGAACGTGATGAAAACTAGCTTGACGATATTCCCATGTGTCCTCGGGAGCGCTTTTCCTATTATAAGAGTTTGTTCTGGCTTGTCCTTTGCTACAAAAGGATTGGGCCACCTTGCTTCACTTTATTTACTTTTGTTACTTGTTGCTCGTTACAATTTATCATATCACAAAATTATCTGTTACCACTTATTTCAGTACTTGCAGACCTTGCTAAAAACCTCTTATCATTTCCTTCTGCTCCTCGTTGGGTTTGACACTCTTACTTATCGAAAGGACTACGATAGATGCCCTATACTTGTGGGTCATCAAGACTCTTTTCTGGCGCCGTTGCCGGGGAGTGTAGCGCCTTTGGTAGGTGGAATTTGGTATGGAAAAATTTATATAGTGTGCTGAAATTTATTGTCACTTGTTACTATGGAAAGTAATTCTCTGAGGGGCTTGTTCGGGGTATCTTCACCCTGTCCAGTAGAGCAAAGAGTTTCTCCTCAACCTACTGAACCTATTGAAAATGACACTCCTTTTGAATTTCCTGCGGCTGTGATGGAAAAACTGCTAGCTAACCCTTTTACAGGAGATGGAACAAAGCATCCCGATGAGCACTTAATATATGTGGATGAAGTTTGTGGATTATTTAAGCTTGCAGGTATGCCCGATGATGTTGCTAAGAAGAAGGTCTTCCCTTTATCTTTGAAGGGAGACGCATTGATATGGTATAGGCTATGTGATGATATGAGATTCTGGGACTATAAAAGATTGAAGTTGGAATTTCATCAAAAGTATTACCCTATGCATCTTGTTCATCGCGATCGCAATTACATATATAGTTTCTGGCCTCGCGAAGGAGAAAGCATCGCTCAATCTTGGGGGAGGCTTAAATCAATGTTATACTCATGCCCCAATCATGAGCTCCCGAGAGAAATAATTATGCAAAGTTTTTATGCTCGGCTTTCTGAAAACAATTGCAACATGCTCGATACTTCTTGTGCTGGCTCTTTTATGATGAAGACTATTGAATTCAGATGGAATTTATTGGATAGAATTAAACGCAACTCTGAAGATTGGGACCTCGACGAAGGTAAGGAGTCAGGTATGACACCTAAGTTTGATTGTGTTAAATCTTTCATGGATACCGATATTTTCCATAAGTTTAGCACTAAATATGGACTTCACTCTGAGATAGTAACTTCTTTCTGTGAATCTTTTGCTACTTATGTTGATCTCCCTAAGGAGAAGTGGTTTAAATATCATCCTCCCATGGAAGTAAAAGTAGCTGCACCTATTAAAGTTGAAGAAAAGACTGTCACTTATAATGATCCTATTGTTCCTACTTCTTATATTGAGAAATCACCTTTCCCTGTTAGAATAAAGGATCATGCTAAAGCTTCAACTGTTGTTCGTAAAAGCAATATTAGAACTTATACACCTCCTGAACAAGTTAAAGTAGAACCTAATATTGCTATTGTTAAAGATCTCTTGTCTAATAATATTGATGGGCATGTTATTCAGTTCGAAGGTGAAACTGCTAGAATTGCTAAACCTTGTGCTAAAGATAAACATAGACCCGTGGTAGGCGTGCCTGTTATTTCTGTTAAAATAGGGGATCATTGTTATGATGGCTTATGTGATATGGGTGCTAGTGCTAGTGTTATAACGCATACTTTATATGAAGAAATTAAGAATGAAATTGCACCTGCTGAGTTAGAAGATATTGATGTCACAATTAAACTTGACAATGGAGATACTATTTCAGCAATGGGAATTGACAGAGATGTTGAAGTCTTGTGTGGGAAAACTAAATATCCTGCTGATTTTCTTGTTCTTGGTTCCCCACAAGATAGTTTTTGTCCCATTATATTTGGTAGACCCATCTTAAATACTGTCAATGCTACCATAGATTGCACAAAGAATGTTGTTACTGTTGGCTTGGATGATATGGTTCATGAGTTTAATTTCTCTAAATTTAGTAAACAACATCGTGAGGAAGAATTACCTAGTAAGGATGAAATTATTGGTCTTGCTTCTATTGCAGTACCTCCTAGTGATCCTTTAGAACACTATTTGCTAGACCATGAAAATGATACGTTATGAATGAAAGAAGGGAAATAGATGAAGTATTCTTTAAATAAGAACATGTTCTGAAACACAACTTGCCTATTGAAATCTTAGGGGATCCTCCTCCACCAAAGGGTGATCCCGTGTTCAAACTTAAACCTTTGCCTGATAATCTTAAATATGCTTATCTTGATGAAAAGAAGATATATCCTGTTATTATTAGTGCTAACCTTTCAGAGCATGAAGAAGAAAGATTATTGAAAACTCTGAACAAGCATCGTTCTGCTATTGGATATACTCTTGATGATCTTAAGGGCATTAGTCCCACTCTATGCCAACATAAAATAAATTTGGAAGCAGATGCCAAACCAGTTCGTGATCCTCAACGATGTCTGAATCCTAAAATGAAAGAAGTGGTAAGAAAAGAAATACTAAAGCTTCTGGAGGCATGTATAATCTACCCCGTTGCTGATAGTGAGTGGGTAAGTCATGTCCATTGTGTCCCTAAGAAGTGAGGTATTACTGTTGTTCCTAATGATAAAGATGAATTGATTCCACAAAGAATTATCACAGGTTATAGGATGGTAATTGATTTCCGCAAATTAAATAAAGCTACTAAGAAAGATCATTACCCCTTACCTTTTATTGATCAAATGCTAGAAAGATTATGCAAACACACACAGTATTGCTTTCTATATGGTTATTCTAGTTTCTCTCAAATACCTGTGTCGGCTAAAGATCAATCAAAGTCTACTTTTACATGCCCTTTTGGTACTTTTGCTTATAGATGTATGCCTTTTGGTTTATGTAATGCACCTGCTACCTTTCAAAGATGCATGATGGCTATATTATCTGACTTTTGTGAAAAGATTTGTGAGGTTTTCATGGACGACTTTTCTGTCTATGGTTCCTCTTTTGACGATTGCTTGAGCAATCTTGATCGAGTTTTGCAGAGATGTGAAGAAACTAATCTTGTCTTGAATTGTGAAAAGTTCCACTTTATGGTTAATGAAGGTAATGTTTTGGGGCACAAAGTTTCTGAAAGAGGTATTGAAGTTGATAAAGCCAAGGTTGATGCTATTGAAAATATGCCATGTCCCAAGGACATCAAAGGTATAAGAAGTTTCCTTGGTCATGCCGGGTTTTATAGGAGGTCCATTAAGGACTTCTCAAAAATTTCTCGGCCTCTGACTAATTTATTGCAAAAATAAATACCATTTCTCTTTGATGATGATTGTGTAGAAGCATTTGAAATACTTAAGAAAGCATTAGTCTCTGCACCTATTGTTCAGCCACCTAATTGGAATTTACCCTTTGAAATTATGTGTGATGCTAGTGATTATGCTGTAGGTGCTGTTCTAGGGCAAAGATTCGATAAGAAATTAAATGTTATTCATTATGATAGTAAGACTCTAGACAATGCTCAAAGAAATTATGCTACTACTGAAAAAGAACTTTTAGCAGTTGTATTTGCTTGTGATAAGTTCAGATCTTATATTGTTGATTCTAAAGTAACTATTCAAACAGATCATGCTGCTATTAAATATCTTATGGAAAAGAAAGATGCTAAACCTAGACTTATTAGATGGATCCTCTTGCTACAAGAATTTGATTTGCATATTGTTGATAGAAAGGGAGCTGAGAACCCCGTTGCAGACAACTTGTCTAGGTTAGAAAATATTCTTGATGACCCACTACCTATTAATGATGACTTTCCTGATGAGCAATTAAATGTTATAAGTACTTCTCATAGTACTCCATGGTATGCTGATTATGCTAATTATATTGTTGCTAAGTTTATACCACCTAGCTTCACATACCAACAAAAGAAAACGTTCTTCTATGATTTGAGACATTACTTTTGGGATGACCCACATCTTTATAAAGAAGGAGTAGATGGTGTTATTAGGCGTTGTGTACCTGAGCATGAACAGGAACAGATCCTACGCAAGTGTCATTCTGAGTCTTATGGAGGACACCACGCTGGAGATAGAACTGCACATAAGGTATTGCAATCTGGTTTTTATTGGCCTACTCTCTCCAAGGATGCCCGTAAGTTTGTCTTGTGTTGTGATGAATGTCAAAGAATTGGTAATATTAGTAGACGTCAAGAAATGCCTATGAATTATTCACTTGTTATTGAACCGTTTGATGTTTGGGGCTTTGATTATATGGGACCTTTTCCTGCCTCTAATGGATACACACATATTTTAGTTGCTGTTGATTACGTTACTAAGTGGGTAGAAGCTATTCCAACTAGTAGTGCTGATCATAACACTTCTATTAAAATGCTTAAAGAAGTTATTTTCCCGAGGTTTGGAGTCCCTAGATATTTAATGACTGATGGTGGTTCACACTTTATTCATGGTGCTTTCCGTAAAATGCTTGCTAAATATGATGTTAATCATAGAATTGCATCCCCTTATCACCCACAGTCTACTGGTCAAGTAGAGTTGAGCAATAGAGTTCTCAAAATAATTTTGCAAAAGACTGTTAATAGGTCTAGAAAGAATTGGTCTAAGAAACTTGATGATGCATTATGGGCTTATAAAACTGCATACAAAAATCCTATGGGTATGTCCCCGTATAAAATGGTCTATGGAAAAGCATGCCACTTACATCTCGAACTAGAACATAAGAATATTGGGCTATTAAAGAAATCAACTATGATTTTAAACTTTCCGGTGAAAAGAGGTTATTTGATATTAGCTCACTTGATGAATGGAGAACCCAAGCTTATGAAAATGCCAAGTTGTTTAAAGAAAAAGTTAAAAGATGGCACGACAAAAGGATACAAAAGCGTGAGTTTAATGTAGGTGATTATGTATTGCTATACAACTCTCGTTTAAGATTTTTTGCAGGAAAACTTCTCTCTAAATGGGAAGGCCCCTACGTCATCGAGGAGGTCTGTCGTTCCGGTGCCATAAAAATCAACAACTTCGAGGGCACAAATCCGAAGGTGGTAAATGGTCAAAGAATTAAACATTATATCTTAGGTAATCCCATAAATGTTGAAACCAATATTATTGAAACCATAACCTCGGAGGAATACATAAGGGACACTTTCCGGAACGTTTCAGACTCCGAAAAGGAATAGGTATGTGGTACGGTAAGTAAACCGACTCCAAAACAATTTTAAGGCAATATTTCTCCGTTTTGGAATATTTAGAAAAATAGAAAAATAAGTAGCAACCCGGGAAGGACCCGAGGGCCCCACGAGGGTGGTGGGCGCGCCCTACCCCCTGGGCACCCCCTACCTCGTGAGCGCCTCGTGTGCTTTCCGGACTCCGTTTTCTTGCACGATACGTATTTTGGTTGGTAAAAATTCATTATATATTCTGCCGAAGGTTTTGACTCCCGTATCACGCAAATTTCCTCTATTTTTGTTTTCGAGCTGTTGCTGTTGCAGATTAGAGCAAGATGTCTTCTCAAGAGTCAATCGGGGAGAGCCGGGTATCTAATCCGGCACCGGAACCAAGGGCAAACAGCGATGCTGACCACTTTGGGCCAACAACGGAGGAGGAGATGGAGGCTGACTTGATGAGAGTAGATGCTATGGAGGATCAAGAAGTCACCTCTCGCCTCTGAGCTGGGTTCACGATGGGGGAACTACAGAGCTCAGCTATTCCAAACTCGGTTATCCCTTCTAATGTTATATTTCTTACTTATGAAAATATGAAGAGGAGTGTCACTTGTTCTCCCGCAGCTATGCAACACCCTTGGGTGCAAGGAGCTTTAGCTGTCACAAGAAAGCTTCGTAAGGAAATAATGGACCTCAAGCAGCAAGTCAATAAGCTCGAGGAGGAGAACCGTATCCTGAGAGGAATAATTGCCAAGAATATTACACCAACAACAAAGAAGGAGACATGATCACATGGGTATGGGCACCCCCCTTGGCAACTGCCAAGCTTGGGGGAGGTGCCCCGATATCGTATCACCATCACAACTCCTATCTTTACCGTTTTCTTAGTTCGATCCTATTAGTAGTTTCTTGATCTAGTAGAATAAAGTTTATGGCATGATCTAGTTTTGAGTTTTGCTTTATGATCCCTCTATGTAATCGAGTCCGTGAGTTATATATAATAAAGATTAGTGTTGAGTCAAGGGCTTGATTATTTTTCCATGATCTTGGGTGAATAAAAGAAAGAAGAAAAGAATAAAAGAAACAAAAAGTTCATATTGATATTATTGAGAGTAATGACTTCACATAGAAAGAGTATGATGATTAAAAGTTGTTGGGAGTTGGCAGACATAGCTTTGGTCATTGTTGCAATTAATAGGAAGTAATAAGGAAAGAGAGGTTTCACATATAGATATATTATCATTGACATCTTTTATGATTGGGAGCACTCATTAAAATATGACATGCTAAAGAGTTGATATTGGACAAGGAAGACAACGTAATGAGTTATGTCTTTCTTATATCTGAGATAAAGTATGTTGTCATGGTTCCTCTAACTTGTTGAGCTTGCCTTTCCCCCTCATGCCATCCAAATTCTCAGCACCAAGTAGAAATTCTACTTGTGCTTCCAAATATCCCTAAACCAGTTTTGCCATGAGAGTCCACCATATCTACCTATGGATTGAGTAAGATCCTTCAAGTAAGTTGTCATCGGTGCAAAGCAATCAAAATTGCTCTAAATATGTATGATTGATTGGTGTGTGAGAAATAAGCTTTATACGATCTTGTGATGTGGAAGTAATAAAAGCGACGGACTGCATAATAAAGGTTCATATCACAAGGGGCAATATAAAGTGACGTTCTTTCGCATTGAGATTTTATACATCCAACCATAAAAGCGCATGGCAACCTCTGCTTCCCTCTGCGAAGGGCCTATCCTTTATTATTATCTTCTACCTTATGCAAGAGTCATGGTGATCTTCACCTTTTCTTTTTTATTTTATCCTTTGGCAAGCTCAGCATGTTGGAAAGAACATGATATATATATATCTAATTGGATGTAGGGGAGCATGAACCATTATTGTTGACATTACCCTTGAGGTAAAAGGTTGTGGGGCAAAACTATAAGCCCCTATCTTTCTCTGTGTCCGATTAAAACTCTGTAACCACAAGTATCGCGTGAGTGTTAGCAATTATGGAGGACTAAATGATAGTTGAGTATGTGGAATTGCTTTTCAGCTCTGACATAGACTCTTTTCGATGTTATGATAAATTTCAATTGCTTCAATGACTGAGATTACAGTTTGTCGGAGTCCAATAAGGTTTATGATCTATACTTTTGCATTGTGAATAGATCATCACTTGAACATAAGTAATCATATGACAAAACCTATATATGTTGCTGTTATAAGAATAATCACGATGCCTTCATGTCCGTATTTTATTTTTATCGACGCCTCTACCTCTAAACATGAGGACATATTTATTGTTATCGGCTTTTTGCTTGATGACAAGCGAGTTCTAAGCTTGGGGGAGTTGATACATCCATTTTGCATCATGCTTTTATATCGATATTTATTGCATTATGGACTGTTATTTCACTTTATGTCACAATACTTATGGCTATTCTCTCTTATTTTACAAGGTTTACATAAAGAGGGAGAGTGCCGACAGCTAGAATTCTGGTATGGAAAAGGAGCAAATATTAGAGACCTATTCTGCGCAACTCCAAAAGTCCTGAAACTCCACGGAACGTCTTAAAAGAAATAAAGAAAAATCCACGCCAAAAGATGAAGGCCATGGGGCCCACACCCTACTCACGAGGGTGGGGGGCGTGCCCCCCTAGGGCGCGCCCCCTATCTCGTGGGCCCCCTGGTGGATCTCTGATGCCCATCTTCTCCTATATGAGGTCTTTCGATGAGAAAAAAAATAAAGAGGAACTTTTCGGGACGAGACTCCGCCGCCACGAGGCGGAACCTTGGCAGATCCAATCTAGAGCTCCGGCAGAGCTGTTCTGCCGGGGATACTTCCTTCCCGGAGGGGGAAATCATCACCATCGTCATCCCCAACGCTCCTCTCATCGGGAGAGGGCAATCTCCATCAACATCTTCACCAGCACCATCTCATCTTCAAACCCTAGTTCATTTCTTGTATCCAATTCTTGTCTCAAAGTCCGGGATTGGTGCTAGTAGGTTGCTAGTAGTGTTGATTACTCCTTGTAGTTGATGCTAGTTGGTTTAATTGGTGGAAGATTATATGTTTAGATCCTATATGCATATTATTACCCCTCTGATTATGAACATGAATATGCTTTGTGAGTAATTACGTTCGTTCCTGAGGACAAGGGAGAAGTCTTGCTATGAGTAGTCATGTGAATTTGGTATTCATTTGATATTTTGATAAGATGTATGTTGTCTAGCCTCTAGTGGTGTTATGTGGACGTCGACTACATAACACTTCACCATTATTTGGGCCTAGAGGAAGGCATTGGGAAGTAATAAGTAGATGATGGGTTGCTAGGGTGACAGAAGCTTAAACCCTAGTTTATGCGTTGCTTCATAAGGGGCTGATTTGGATCTATATGTTTCATGCTATGGTTAGGTTTACCTTAATACTTTTGTTGTAGTTGCAGATGCTTGCAATAGAGGTTAATCATAAGTGGGATGCCTATTCAAGTAAGAACAGTACCCAAGCACCGGTCCACCCACATATCAAATTATCAAAGTATCAAACGTGAATCATATGAACGTGATGAAAACTAGCTTGACGATATTCCCATGTGTCCTCGGGAGCGCTTTTCCTATTATAAGAGTTTGTTCTGGCTTGTCCTTTGCTACAAAAGGATTGGGCCACCTTGCTGCACTTTATTTACTTTTGTTACTTGTTGCTCGTTACAATTTATCATATCACAAAACTATTTGTTACCACTTATTTCAGTACTTGCAGAGAATACCTTGCTGAAAACCGCTTATCATTTCCTTCTGCTCCTCGTTGGGTTCGACACTCTTACTTATCGAAAGGACTACGATAGATCCCCTATACTTGTGGGTCATCAACAGGCCGCTAAACCTAGACAAATCTCGAGGAAAATGGAGCTTTGAGGTCGAGCTTCGAGAGGAGAAAGCTTAACTAGTGTGGCTCGGGCATTTCATCGAACACCTCATGTGCATAGGAGGTGAGCTAGAGCACCACAAAGCCCTCCCCTCGCCGGCCATAGAAAAACAGAGCACTAGAGTGCTCTGCTCGCGAGCGAGGGGTATATATAGGCACCTCATTGGTCCCTGTTCGTGGCATGAACCAGGACTAAAGGGAAGCCCGTGGTCCCGGTTCAAGCCACCAACCGGGACCAATGGTGGTGGGCCAGGAGGGAGGCCCATTGGTCTCGGTTTGTCCCACCAAACAGGACCAAAGGGGCCAGACGAACTGGGACCAATGCCCCCACGAGGCCCGGCAGGCCCCTGGCCTCACGAACCGGGACCAATGCCCCCATGGGTCCCGGTTCTGGACTTAACCGGGACTAATGGGCTGACCCGGCCTGAACCAAAGCCCGCTTTTCTACTAGTGTATTGACATGAGTGCCAGTGTTTTCATGAAAACTCGATTCATTTCTGTTTAGCCGAATTTCTGGCACTTGCTATGTCATCTTTTTAGCAAAGGTCATGTTGAATTTGTTCTTTCATAAATTTTTTATGCTTTATGACTCATAATTGCCACACCAAATTTTAGCAAAGGCAACAAATGGATTTCAGAGAATCATCTTCTATGGACCCCGCAACTAAGGTGAGAAGGAACCAACCAATGAACCTACCTCAAGAAGGGGAGAACTTGAAATAAGGAACCAGCCAATGAACCTACCGCCAATAGGGCACCAAAAGAAGATGTGGTGAACGTTTCAGCCAGTTCACATGTGTGGAGAATGTTTGTACCTGGACATCTCATGTCACCACAACACAAGTTGAGTGCACTAAGCATTGAAACTCAACTTCTACACAAATATGTAGTATGTTATAGACGGTCTTGGATTTGTCGA
Source organism: Triticum urartu (assembly GCF_003073215.2). Classification (NCBI taxonomy): domain Eukaryota; kingdom Viridiplantae; phylum Streptophyta; class Magnoliopsida; order Poales; family Poaceae; genus Triticum; species Triticum urartu. The sequence continues at coordinate 598,727,410 of NC_053026.1, forward strand.
CGGGTTCTCTGCTAATAAAATATATCTCGGGTTTGCGAGTGTGGTCAACAACAATATTTTCTGTGTGAAAGTAGTTAGGCCATGCTTAATGAGGTTTTGGTTGCTCTGGCATGATACAATTCTATTACTCCATAATGGAGAAGTTTCCTTCCTTGATCCGTATCTCATGCATTGTGCCAATGTCTTTGATAAAGGCCAGTGCGCCATCGCGACTTACCTCCACCAGATCATTCTTCAAAGTCCTCGGCCCAAGGTCAACTTTATCATGCCTTACTTTAAAACGTAAGTTCATTCCTTTATGTTTTCACATATACTTGACTACTTCAATGTCAATCTCATTCATGTTACATTGTTCATTTGTTTTGCACATCAATGAACACTGGATCGTCATCGCACTAATTTCCCGGGATGGCCGAGCTTATTTCTTTGATTCCAGGAGAGACCCTAACAGGATGTGGACTGATCTGAACAAAAGTCCTCAATGCTGCTCTTTCGATGTGTCATAAGTCTAACCATAAGAACATGTCATATCCGCACTATAAATTTCACACTAGTTTCTTTTGCCGGCAAAAACTGAAAGACAAAACCATGCACAAGTCTGGCTATACTATGCCATGGTCCTCATGGATGACTATGTGCGTGCAGAACCCTTTTGAGAAGTCATTCATGTTGTAGAGATGGTCTGAAGAGAATGAGAAGAAAGTTAAGCTGGCTCACTATTGGACAGAGTATGAGCGCCTTCAGAGGGTTCTCACAAATATAATCAATCGCTAGGTAGCGAGGGATGATGGGATGTTCTACTGCGGGCAGAGAGCCAAGAAGAACGGATGTTGAAAATGGAACAATCAAAATGCCGACAGATATTATCATAAAGGATATAGATATATGTGCTACTTTTGAAAAACTTGTCAAACTTTAAATTAGGTCATGACACAATGCTTATTACCTTGCACTACTCTATTAATTACCTTCTGATCTTTAGTTTATATGTACGTGTGTCATATGTTCTTATAATTAACTTGTGATCTCTAGTTTATGTGTACGTGTGTTATATGTTTCTATATTTACCTTGTGGTCTTTTCTATATATATATTTTGAATGTTATTGTGTGCTAAAAATAACAGATGGGACAGCGAGAAGAATTGTGGAAGGGGGTCTTTGCGGTTGACAAGGAGAAACACTATCTATGGACACGGGACAAGCATCGGGTAGAGCACCTTAGGGAGGCAATGTTAGCTTGGGTCAGAAGTGTTCCAACGGTTCAATATTCTCTCCCAATGATGGAGAAGATAGCAGAGAGGCGGTTCAATGACCTTGCGGTGTGCATCCTTACGGAGGCGACCCCGAATGAGAGGCTGAGGATCTGACCGTGTCAGAGTCCAATCACCATACCCACTCCGAGTGAGGTAGTTGAATGGGCTCTTTGAGAGCCCAGATATTCGATTCAAGAGCAAGCGGCCCATTGGTCCCCGTTTGTTCCATCCTCTAGTCATTCATGTAGTATGGGCAGCTTCTAGTAACAGTCTATGTGTTGAACATTGCCTAACACTCATTTCACTCCTAAACAACTCGTCAAACTCCTAATTATGTGTGAAGAGCGACATATGCTTGTTATTATAATGCAATTGTTATATTTTCTTTACTATTACTTTTAATTAATCTGACATCATGGTAATGTGATGCGTGTAGATGGATTAATGTTAAAACTAGAAATTTTATAACTCATGCAATCTGATGATCCGATCCAAGTGCAATATGCTACAATAGCATCATTTCGGAATGGATTAGTACCAGTGGCGGGCACAACATTCTGTGCAGGTTGTACAAAGCGCATGCCATTCCTAGATCAAATTTCTGTGATGGGCTCCCGCCATTGCTAGATCAAATTTCTGTGGCGGGCGGCCGCCATTGGTAATGAGCTACCACTGGCAGGTTGGCACCCGCCACTGACGACAAGTTAGCAGTGGCGGAAGGTCAGTGGTGGGCGCCCCGGAGAGCCTTGCCCGCCACTGATAAGCTTTTTCGCCCGCCACTGCTAGGCATTCCTGCAGTAGCAGTACCACATTTCCACAATTTAATTAAGCATTAAACAAATTCCAACATAATCAACATTGTACTGAATATAAAAATTTCTCATACACATTTCATACATTGCACATACACATTTAATACAATAATTGAACATACACATATCACATAGATGTTTAATACAATAGTTGAGCATACATATAACATGCACATTTTCAATACCTTTATCGATTTGCTACATTCAAAATATCTGCCATTTGCGATGTGGTTACCCTCAACAATGATGTTTTCCTAGAATGAGTTGTGGCTTCTCCATCATCAAGATTGGATGTCGTGCTTGCTGGAGGGACTTTACCTTGCCCTCGCCAATGTCTTTGCAAGAACCTGATTGAATTTCGACATTTTGAACATTAACCTCAAGGGAGTGCGTCTTCTTGTTTATGGTCACCACCTCTTCATTCCACCTCGCCCTTGTACTGCCTGGTTCATGATGGAGGAAGTCGTGCCCTCATCAATGTTTGATTCGGCCCTTCTTGTTCCTCTTACTAGGAAGATTCGTCTATCCAGCACACATATTCATTTTCCCTTTTCCATCTCCTCCGGTTGAGCCACATAAACAAATGCAACAAAAGTTTTTGTGAGTCATACCGTACTGACCTTAAAAGAATAGTGGACGGCCAAGATAGAGGTATACTCACACAAGAGCCTTCCAGTTTCTTTATCCACCGGCAATCCAATGACTTTCGTGATGCACATGCACAAGTAACCACGATGCCTACCCCAAGGCAGGTCATCCATATGCTATAGAACTCCCCCTCTATGCTGCTAGATCCCAAAAATCACCATCCTCTTCCAAACGGGCTTTGCCGACGGACATGTACTATGATGATGATGAGGAAAGACGATGGATCATGTCTTTAAGTGGAAAAAGCATAGACTCCCATTAAGGTAGTAACAAATATGATAAAACAAATCCATCATAAATAGAATACTCTAACGGGTACAAACCACTTCAACCAGCTCCCAGAACAACATCTTCACTCGCCGCAAAATAAATAAACTATTGATCCACTATATTAGTATAATTCATATAAAGGCAAAAAATGGCAAATATTACAATACATCCATAGGATATATGAAGGAACCCACATTTCTGAATGGTATGTGATATTTGTCTCATGCGGCTTCATCATATTTATGCGCAGCTTTTTTGAACAGTCAGCTAGGGGGGGGGGGGGATCCCCAACTGAATCATTACCCAATGTGGAGGAAAGGCAAGTTACTATAAGAAAACACTATTGTGTGTGCAGAGTTATTGGTGCCATGATATGGCTACCACCTTCAAGAGGGGGCTATACATCCATAGGTTCTCAATTGTTACATTTGCATCTGTGTCTCCTTGCGAAAGATATGCGCATTCCGTCAGTCCTATATTTTCCATAAGATGGAGAGGGCCTCTGACGGCCAAAGGTTAATGTCAAGACTGGCAAGCATGGAAGTGTCTCGAATGTGCTTCATGGTGGTGGGGCTCAGGAGGCCCAACCTGTGCCACACAACCGGGGCGATGAGGCATCCCAGGAAGAGGTAGTGAATGTCCTCCATGAGTGTGGTACACCAAGGGCACACCGCATTGGGGGCGATATGCGTGTGGAAGAGGTTGCTTTTGGTGTTGAGACACCCTTTGAAGAGTAGCAAAACAAAGAGCTAAAAAAGAAGCAACCTTCGTGAAGCAGGGCATATGCCTTCTTGGTGGAGAAGGAGGGTCCCTGGAGATCCTGTCATCATTGTCACCTAAAAAAGAAGCGAAGTCCTGCAACAAAAAATGCACAACATCTAACTCGATTGAGGCAACACTAGTAAGGCGGTTCTATATATAGGTTAGATAGTAATCCTCTCTGCATGGCCTGTGAGACTAGGGCAGTGGGGAGTGAGTGAGAAAACTATTCGGTAGATAGTACCTAAAGGCCGACTTAGAAAACAAGTATCAGTCCAAAAAAGTAGCTTGGTTATTATTTGTGAACCTAAAGGAGGTTTTCTAGAGAGTAGGTACTCCCTCCGTTTCTTTTTACTCCGCATATAAGATTTGGTCAAAGTCAAACTACACAAAGTTTGATGAAATATATATAAAAATATATAAACATATACAATACTAAAACTATATAGTATGAAAATTCATTTCATGGTGCATCTGATAATATTGATTTTATATTATGAATGTTTATATTTTTTAATATAAAGTTAGTCAAACTCTACAAAGATTGACTTTGACCAAACCTTATATGCGAACTAAAAAGAAACGGAGGGAGTAGGTGCGAGTTAACCACATTCAAATGAACGAGGGGTGCGAGGGTTTGTCAGCTAAATCAAGGGAGTATGTACAATGGTAGCATTGAGGCCAAAGAAGCTCCGAACTTGAACTATTATGTACACAAACCTCATAAGTAAACAACTATACGAAATAAGAAGGTTTTTGACCCCTATACCACCATTTTTTTCGTTTGTGAACAATTTTCCAATGAATAAGACACTTGGCCCCCATGCAAGTTTCCTCCTAAAAGAAATCTCTGCGAATTGTGTCAACTACTTCAGAAAATTTCCAAAGCTTGGAAGAAGGGAAGCATATTGTGCTTTATAGAGTGTCAATACTTCCGGTGGAAAGCCGAGCCAGAACCATCTGGACCATGGCTAGCAAGACTACTCATTTGTAGGAAAGCCTCATGAATTTCCTTGTCGGTGAAGGGTGCCTCGAGGATTGAGAGTTGGGGTAAGTGGGTGACACATAAGTCAGTGAGGGAAAAATATCGACACATTATGTTTAGGGATGCCAATTAGAACACGATAAAATACTTTGAGAAGGTGAGCTTTCTGGACATAGGAGAAGTATTACTCCTCCATTGCTTCGAGAACTACAATTTTAATATGCCAAAAACATTGGGAGGCAGCAACAAGGAAATACTCAGAGTTCGCACTACAATTAATGGCAACACGGATCTTTCATACTTTCAAGTAAAAATTCGTGTAGATTAGAAATGTGATGGTCACGTAGTCTATTGCCCATGAAAATGGACAATTTCAGGTTCATCTTTCATTTGTAAAAATTGGCGTTAGTGAGAGAGAGAGAGAGAGAGAGAGAGAGAGAGAGAGAGAGAGAGCGCCATGGGCACCTCAGTGAAAACTAGAATATCGGGCAGATACTTGAACTCTTCACATTCCACAATTCATACTTGCTAGGATAATAGTTGTGTGTGTGTGTGTGCGTGCGCTCGTGCGAGAGAGAGAGAGAGAGAGAGAGAGAGAGAGAGAGAGAGAGAGGGGGGGGGGGGGGGGTCATGCAAATCTAAATGTGGTCATGCAATCAACTAATATTACATAGATTATGAGGGAGCACTAGCACGTATTCATGGACTAGCTAGACTAAAGATAAATATAATATCCGATCAGCCTAGGACATAGTATTGTAGTAGCTAGATACAGATATCATGGTATCGAAACAACTACTACATAGTATTTATGCTGACATTTAAGGGAGCCGGTCGATGCCATATCCAAAATCTGTGACCTAAATCCTATCTTTTAGATGGATAGTGTTAAGAAAAGTAGCATTTTTTTTGATTAATCTTATCTAGAAATAGATCACAAACATGACTTGGGCAGCATTAATCACATAATGATTTCTAACCAGGTACGCATGTACTAATCATATAGTAGGAACATTTACGTACGTAGCTAGTATTGCTAGAACATAAATAAATAGAAGCGGGATAAATGAGTTATACCCTCCAGTCGGCCAAGCGTTGGCCGCAACGGCGGCAGTGGCAGCCTCTTCGACAGCCTTGTCCTCGGTAGCCTTCTTGTCGGTTTAGGATTGCTGGCTCATGGTGATGGTAGAGGCGACGACGACATGGACGAAGTAGTGGACATAGATGAACGGTGGCGAGTTAGTCGCGTAGGATACCCTCCCCCAAAACTTAATCTTGTTGGGTTTCGTAGTAATTTCAAAAAAATTTCTACGCACACGCAAGATCATGGTGATGCATAGCAACAAGAGGGGGAGTATGATCTACATACCTAGTAGATCGACAACGGAAGCGTTTGGTTGATGTAGTCGTACGTCTTCACGATCTGACCGATCAAGCACCGAAACTACGGCACCTCCGAGTTCTAGCACACGTTCAGCTCGATGACGATCCCCGGACTCCGATCCAGCAAAGTGTCGGGGAAGAGTTCCGTCAGCACGACGGCGTGGTGACGATCTTGACGTGCTACTACTGCAGGGCTTCGCCTAAGCACCGCTACAATATAATCGAGGACTATGGTGGCTGGGGGCGCCGCACACGGCTAAGGAATAGATCACGTGGATCAACTTGTGTGTTCTAGGGTGCCTCTGCCTCAGTATATAAAGGACCAAAGGGGGGAGGCTGGCCGGCCACATAGGGCGCGCCAGGAGAGTCCTACTCCCTCTGGGAGTAGGATTCCCCCCCCCCCCCCCCCACCCCAATCCTAGTTGGAATAGGACTTGTGGAGGGGGGAAAAGAGAGAGAGGGGCCGGCCCCCTCTCCTTGTCCAATTCGGACCAAGGGAGGGGAGGGGCGCGCGGCCCATGTAGGGCTGCCTCTTCTCTTTTCCACTAAGGCCCATCATGGCCCATTTAGCTCCCGGGGGGTTCCGGTAACCTCCCGGTACTCCAGTAAAATCCCGATTTCACCCGGAACACTTCTGATATCCAAACATAGGCTTCCAATATATCAATCTTTATGTCTCGACCATTTCGAGACTCCTCTTCATGTCCGTGATCACATCCGGGACTCTAAACAACCTTCGGTACATCAAAATGCATAAACTCATAATATAACTGTCATCGTAACCTTAAGCGTGCGGACCCTACGGGTTCGAGAACAATGTAGACATGACCGAGACACATCTCCGGTCAATAACCAATAGCGGGACCTGGATGCCCATATTGGCTCCTACATATTCTACGAAGATCTTTATCGGTCAGACCGCATAACAACATACGTCGTTCCCTTTGTCATCGGTATGTTACTTGCCTGAGATTCGATTGTCGGTATTCCAATACCTAGTTCAATCTCGTTGCCGGCAAGTCTCTTTACTCGTTCTGTAATACATCATCCCGCAACTAACTCATTAGTTGCAATGCTTGCAAGGCTTTAAGTGATGTGCATTACCGAGAGGGTCCAGAGATACCTCTCCGACAATCGGAGTGACAAAACCTAATCTCGAAATACGTCAACCCAACATGTACCTTTGGAGACACCTGTAGTACTCCTTTATAATCACCCAGTTACGTTGTGACGTTTGGCAGTACCCAAAGTGTTCCTCCGGTAAACGGGAGTTGCATAGTCTAATAGTTATAGGAACATGTATAAGTCATGAAGAAAGCAATAGCAACATACTAAACGATCGGGTGCTAAGCTAATGGAATGGGTCATGTCAATCAAATCATTCTCTTAATGATGTGATCCCGTTAATCAAATAACAAACCATTGTTCATGGTCAGGAAACATAACCATCTTTGATTAACGAGCTAGTCAAGTAGAGGCATACTAGTGACACTTTGTTTGTCTATGTATTCACACATGTATTATGTTTCCGGTTAATACAATTCTAGCATGAATAATAAACATTTATCATGATTATAAGGAAATAAATAATAACTTTATTATTGCCTCTAGGGCATATTTCCTTCAAATCTGTCCTCTCACGTACATGATCTTGAGAGGCAGGGTTCGGAGGCCTTCTCTCCCATCAACCGATTACACGGTGGATGTGATGGGATCACCGGTGGCAGCAGCAAGGAATGGAACGACGGTGGGCAGTGTGCGCGGAGGCAGAGCAGATGTGATCTGTTCATCATGGCGCCTCCAATATATAGGTGCGGCCGGGTGGAGAAACGTGCGCCGGACCCATGTTCCAGTCGGTAATAGCCCACTATCTGACGTTTTAGATCATGGCTCGTCTTAGATGGTTGCAGTCTTCGGGCATAAGCCTAGGTTTGGAGTTGAATCGGCGCGATGGCAACGTTCTGAACGTCGCTACTTTGTTGGGTGCACCGCGCTTGATGACACGGTCTTGAGGTTCCATGTGGCGCTACTTCAGGTGCTCGTCGTTGTCCATGGTGATCTTCAGTGGCGCAATGTACGTCATCGCCAGTGAGTCCAAGACGGTGGCTTTAGTGAACTGACGGAGTTCCGCCATCTACTTGCCACCTCCTTTTTCGCATCAAGGGTGGATGGTGCATCAACAAGGGAAGTTCAGTCGGAGTTGGTGTGGTCTTCGGAGGTGACCAGCGTTGATTGAGACACGGCGATGTTGCTCAATTTTGGACAAGCTCTTTTTTTTGCTTTGTAGTTGTTTTGTTGGAGGTGGTGTTGTCTTTCAGCCGGAGCTCGTGTTGTCTACGCTCGTTGTTTGCAACAAGTTGTAGTCTTCTTGTACTTGAGATTCTTCCTTCTATAAAAATATGGTACGCATTCGCGTACTCCCGACAAAAAAGATCATGGCTCGTCTGTTAAGCACTCTCCATTGCTGACCAGCAAAAGTTAAGCGCAAGCTCTGTTCCCAACCAGAGCGTAAGCACTCGATGTCCAACTCTTTCTCCGAATCCCGGATGGTACTAAAGTTCCGCTACTTCCCTTGTCATGTCACCTACATGTGCCCTTAGTGATGTTTCGGAAATTTTTGGATGGGCCTAAATCCCACCCCATATTTCAATAGATAGCTGTTGTAATATGCAGATCGTTAGCAGACCAAATAAAATTGTAATGTTTTTTTGCGGGAGAAAGATAATTATAATTTTGATCAGCCTAGGAGATGTTTAGTAGCAAGATACACGTACAAGGGTATCAAAACAACTGCTACATATTTCTGGCCACATATAAGTTCCATACCACAAATTTAACATATTTGTTTTATGTCACAATACATTGCAAATAAATACTTTAATCCAAAATGTTTAAAGTTCACTTCTTGCAGGTATAATGTCCCAGGAATATTAGGGACCATAGGTAAGGAAAATCGTCAAGGATAACACAGATCCAATTCAGTAAATAGGAGAAATTGTTATGGGCATAGAAGAAGAACTATATTTTATTTGACAAGTTCAATTGACGCTCAAGCAATCATATGTCCATTATATCAAATCACCTTAGAAGCCATTTGGTCCCTAAAAATAAATAAGTATCTTGTCAGTATCAACAAAACTGTATAAATCCTAAGATAGTAAGCATGGTGAAGACTATCGTTTGTATTCACACTCCTTAATCCAACCGGTTAAATATATTTCGACAATCCAAAATTATATACATCATTGGGGGAAAGAAACACTCTGCGATCAAGAAATAATGATTGAAGTGCACTTGCGCCCAGATACTCTGCAATAAAGCTAACCTATAACTCAACTTATTGAGAGGTACCCCTACGAAATATTGTAGCAAGTGACCCTTCATTAAAATAAAAATGACAACTACATCAACTTATTTCAAGATTAGGTCATAGGAAAAATTCAAATTACAAAAAAGGTTGCATATGATACAATCAGTCATCACCTCTTTATTGAACCAAAACTAGTCAGCACCGTGACCGTTACTTTCACCTAGAGCACCGATTTCTCCATCTACAAGAAATATAAGAATACCAAATTAAGGATGGAAGCATCTGGAAAACAAGGAAGAAATACACATACATAATACTTATCCAAACAAGTGTACAAATTCTTTGCATGACATGATGTACTGTAGCACAATATCACCGTCAATATAAATGAAAAAAAGATGTGTAAAGATAAGACAACCTATACTGATAGGTAACAGTAGCTCATTAGTGTCTATACCATCTGAAATCTATAACAAAGCTTGATTTATAAGGTCAAAGCTCCCACCACTAGTTTGTTTAATTAACATACGATTTAAGTCGATTAAGTTACCTAGCCATTACTAGCTCTGCAGTTAATCCTATCACAGACTGCATAGCAGTTCAACAAACCCCCTACGATAACTTGTAGTAACATCTTTGAGCTCATCATAAGGAATAACACACATGAGATGCATGCTGACCTGATTTTATATCGTTGTACTGTTGGTCCTGTTGTACATCATGAAAAACTGCTTTTCCAGCTGCATGAATAAACATGAAGATACAAGGCCCAATAAAATATCAGTAGATATACTTGACGAGGATTATATATAAATGTTGTGATGGTGAAATATATAGTTGAAGGAGTTGAACTGAAAGAGACAAATGTGTATACATGCATCATATACACACACATGAGTATACATGTACACTTGTAGGTACACATAAACTGAGGAGGTCCTACGGTGAATGTTTATTTCAAACCCTAACAATCATTTTCACCATATCTATAAACTTCTAATTAAGCCTTGGATGATTTATGTGACATTTTGGAATCGATTTCCAAATGTATAAAGAAACCACAGTTTTCTCTAATTTTAAACGGTGTTTCTTCAGAGCAGCACACAAGAATAAGATGTGTGTTTCTCCAATGTATTGAAATTGGCATATGTGTTTCATATCTTTTCTAGATTCGTATATAGCATATGTATATAATTTGAATACATTATATGGTCACATATTTCTTTCTCTAAACTATATCTATGGAACTATGTCACCAATGATAAAATCATCTCATGTTTACAAAAAAATATTTAATACAAGAAGATATATGTACAGTCGAGAGTTAAGAGTACACATTAGTTATTACTTTTAGTTACCAGTTACTCCCTCAGAATAATTATCTTTGTCCATGATCGCATCATTTACACAAACCAAGTATTCATACACAGTATAAGAATTTGTTTTGTACAAGATAACCTTAAATAACAGACTACCACAAGCAATTTAGTGAGTGGAACAAGTTGTTGGGATATAAATCGCAGTAGCTACACTCATGATTCTCGATGGATAGATGTATCAAAGATAAGTTTTGGAGGCCAATACAAACATAGTGAGTGGAACAAGTTTAAATCATGTAGCAATGTTGCAACGTTCGCAAATTTGTAATTATAATTGCGAGTATGACCCCAGTACATCTTTTTGCGACAATCATAACAATGTTCGGCCTTTCACTGCTTTCAGATAAAATCACTTATACCCGGATTTGACACTTTCAGATAATTAAAATTACATAGAAGCACTATGCTTAAATTTCTAGTAGACATATATATGTCATGCTGCGAAAGTCCATACTGTTAATCAATACTATTAATTTATGGCCCCGCAAATGGAAGACTTGCTAATCAATACTATTAATTAATTCATGGCCCCGCAAAAAGATACTATTAATTTATGGAGATATATGGTGAGATATGAGAAACTTTGCATATAGCTATTAATTTCGTACCTGCAGTATAGAAGGTGGAGTAGGGATAAACACCCGAGAAAGACTGATCCGCTTGAAGAACTCGCTTATGCTGCCCAGACTCTGAGTTCACCATGAAAATACCCATCTCCGTCTGCAAGAAAATGGTGCCCCCTTCCTCTGAGACCCCGATCATCCGCGGCTCAGTCCAGTCATCTGCCAGTTCATCTTCCTCCTCATCACCGTACCCCATCTCAAAAGGTAGAAGCCCAATGCCACCATTCTCAGCAGGACCAGCGGACAGGAAATTGTCCAGTCTAGCTACGATACGCCGAATCCAGCCTTCAACGCCATTCACCCTGGAAAGTAACACCACACAGTTCTCAATCACGCCGGCGATGCCGACCCGCGCGTCCTCCATGGTCGGCGGCGCGAGAACAAAGTGGTCGCCGCGTAATTCATCTGGTATATGTGTGAGTTGTAGAGTTCGTGTGTCGAGGTGGAATTCTAGGAGTAGGTCTTGCACTGTATTGCCCTCCCCAGCTGCCATCGTCATCCAGCTCACGGCCACGGCGGCACTTTGCCAACCACGGCGCTCGGCTTCGGATCGAAGTAGCATTTGACGCCCATGGTCGCCGCCGGGCCAAGGTGCTGACGAGAGCCATGGGCGGGTGCCAGCCGCCGGGTGGATAGTCCTTGCTATATGCAAAGACGACGCGGAACGGCGATGAGTGGCAGTCCTCGCCCTTAGCATGGTTGGCGTCGCAGATCAGCGCCGCGCCGCAGCTCTGCCCGGGGAGAAGGCCAGGCGCCGGCGGGATGGAGTGCTCCTCCCCGGTCAGAGGATCTCGGACAAGTAGGAGGGCGCGGTCGCCGTCTCTGCCGCCGAGGAGCAGACGACCATGCGTGCAACCGTAGACTTGGAAGTTGGAACCCGTGGGGCGCGGGGGGGCAACGGCGGGGTAGGAGGCGTGGTCGGGGTGAATTGTAGAACTCCGTAGAAGGGGTCGGAGTAGAAGCCGATGAGTGGTGGTATGCCGTGGTGTGCCGCACGGAAGGAGCAGAGGAAGTTCTCCTCGTCATGGACGACGCGCCGCCAGGCATTGTAGGACGAGGAGACGACAGCGAGGGCGCTGAGATCCGACGGGAGGCGGTGGAAGATATTTCGGAGCATATCGTCCGGAAGCTGATGGGGTGGTGGCGGCCGGTTAGGCTGGTCGCCATCGGGGTGCTGGTCATTCTCCATGGCCGACGGGAGGAGGGGAGGGCTTCAGGCTAGCGAGAGGAGGGAAGGCTAGCGAGAGGAGGGGAGGAATTGAGTTCTTTCTTCAGGGTAGAAGGAATGGCGATCTCGGTGAGAATGAAACGGCTGAAACGCGAGTTTCGACTTTGAGTCGAGTGGGGAAGGGATCCTTGGCGAGGAGATGGAGAGGACAGAGGGCGGGTGGTGTACTGGTATCCACGGCGTGTTGCTGGGGTATATATGTAGGCGATGTGCTCGATGGAATACGCGCGTGGGCCCCTCGCCAGGCTAAAGCGCTTGATTACCAGTTACTCTCGTCTTCGCGAATATATCCCGTTGGTTTCCTGCCTCTATCTGACGTCGCACCGCTCGCTAAGCAATCCTTTTTTTTTGCACGACGTCATCCGTTTTAGTATTTTATGTTCCGTGTGAGCAATTTTGCTTTTTTTCTCTAAAATGATTAATTGTGTTGGTCATCCAAACCATTGTTTAATTGCAACCCCTCAAAATGACCAGCAATCGTGTGTGTGCATTAATGCATGTTAATATTAGGCAGTATCTATTGCATTGCACATTAATTGTGTTGTTCATCCAATGCGATATGTGGCTTAATTGCAACCCTCGAAATTGAATTGTAATCGTGTATGTGCATATGTGCATTAATGCACATTAATATTAGGCATTATATATTGCATTGCACATAATTGTTTGCCTGCAATGCATTTTAATATGATGTAATATATATTGCATTGCACATTAATTGTGCGCCTGCAATGCATTTTAATATTATGTAATATATATTGCATTGCACATTAATTGTGTGCCTGCAATGCATGTTAATATTAGACAATAGATAAATTATGTTGCACACTAGTATCTCATAGGATATTGATTGCATGTTGATATTAGGCAGGATATAATTAATTGGTTGGTGCTAGTATGGATATTGGGTATGCTAATAATGATATTAATTAGGGGAGGATTATGTGAGGGAGGTCGTGACTACGGATTGGAGACCCCCTCTCACTCCTCCGCCAAGGCGTCGGAGCTCCTCGTGTGGGGCCCCTTCTTCTCCAAGAAATTAACTTACATAAAGTTTGGTTCCAGCCAACTTACAAATAGCCCCTACAAAAAAGTACAGGACAACAATGAGAGAAGTATCAGAAGTGAGAAGAAGAGATCTACTATGGTTCATTTATTCAGTTGTTCTTGGTGGGAAATGTATCGACATGTCAACTGCAACATGCCACATGAGCATGTCAAACTTTGCCTATGCAGTTAGGATCGAACATGCACAACATACCAAACTTTATTTCCAAAATATGCACTTTTGAAGTTTTAGGACTAACTTGACACCCCTCAAAGAGTTATGACGTATGAGACCTCAGATGCATTTCACTCTTCTTTTTCAATAAATGAAATATGGTAAAATTCCGCAAGGGAGGCTGAATCTAGAGTTGGTGAAACATCAAAGTAAAAAGTTCCAATCTCCAAAGTGGTTTGACATAATGACTTTTTCTAGTGTCAACAACAGAATAAATTCATCAAAAAATGTAATTTCAGAACGAAATACAAAACCATGTGGATGAATGGTTTTTCTTACATCATTTGATCCAAGTCTATTGCATCTCATACGTACAAACTCTCTAGTTCAATGTCGCGGAGGGTATCATGCTAAAAACAGGACCATAATAGTAGTTGGGGAAGTAAATAGAAAATTAGATACAACTATGATCAAAATGTGCTACCAAGTTGACCCATTGATACACCCGCAAAAGAAAAAGTTGACCCTTTGATACATCTCATACTATTATAATTTTCGATTGTTTCATGCTATCATAAGATAACTTTTTATACTTTCTATACTAATTTATATTATTATTCCGGACAAACCTATATATCCAGTGCCCTTGTTATTTTCTGCATGTTTTTGACATTTCAGAAAATCAATATCTATGGAGGTAAAAAACTTAGGATTTAATAAGTTTTTTCGGGGTATGAAGGTTCCAGAAAGAAGTAGAGGCAGACGAGAGGACCCATAAGAAATCCACATGGGCATGGGTCGTGGCTAGGGCCTTGCCCGCTCCCCAAGGCCGTGTGGGGCCTCTGTGCACTGCCTTAAACTCATTCTTCCACCTATAAATTTCATATATTATGAGACCATTGAAGGAAATATGCCCTAGAGGCAATAATAAAGTTATTATTTATTTCCTTATATCATGATAAATGTTTATTATTCATGCTAGAATTGTATTAACCGGAAACATAATACATGTGTGAATACATAGACAAAACAGAATGTCACTAGTATGCCTCTACTTGACTAGCTCGTTGATCAAAGATGGTTATGTTTCCTAACCATAGACATGAGTTGTCATTTGATTAACGGGATCACATCATTAGGAGAATGATGTGATTGACTTGACCCATTCCGTTAGCTTAGCACTTGATCGTTTAGTTTGTTGCTATTGCTTTCTTAATAACTTATACATGTTCCTATGACTATGAGATTATGCAACTCCCGTTTACCGGAGGAATACTTTGTGTGCTACCAAACGTCACAACGTAACTGGGTGATTATAAAGGTGCTCTACAGGTGTCTCCGAAGGTACTTGTTGGGTTGGCGTATTTCGACATTAGGATTTGTCACTCCGATTGTCGGAGAGGTATCTCTGGGCCCTCTCGGTAATGCACATCACTCAAGCCTTGCAAGCATTGCAACTAATAAGTTAGTTGCGGGATGATGTATTATGGAACGAGGAAAGAGACTTGTCGGTAATGAGATTGAACTAGGTATTGAGATACCGACGATTGAATCTCGGGCAAGTAACATACCGATGACAAAGGGAACAACGTATGTTGTTATGCGGTCTGACCAATAAAGATTTCATAGAATATGTAGGAGCCAATATGAGCATCCAGGTTCCGCTATTGGTTATTGACCGGAGACATGTCTCGGTCATGTCTACATTGTTCTCGAACCCGTAGGGTCCGCACGCTTAAAGTTCGGTGACGATCGTAATTAGGGTTTTTGTGTTTTGATGTACCGAAGGTTGTTCAGAATCCCGGATGTGATTATGGAAATGACGAGGAGTCTCAAATGGTCGAGACATAAAGATTGATATATTGGAAGCCTATATTTGGATATCGGAAATGTTCCGGGTGAAATCGGGATTTTACCGGAGTACCGGGGGGTTACTGGACCCCCCGGGGGGGTGTAGGATCTAGAAGTAGATGTGTCTAGAGGGGGGTGATTAGACACCTAGTGCTAAAGTTGCAATTTTTAGGCCTTTTTGGTTTGAGTGGAGTTTTAGGCACAATTTCAACATACACAATACATATCAAGCAAGCATGCAAAGAGTATATGAGCAGCGGAATGTAAAGCATGCAACTTGCAAGAATGTAAGGGGAAGGGTTTGGAGAATTCAAACGCAATTGGAGACACGGATGTTTTTCCCGTGGTTCGGAGGGTAAGGGTTGCGTGAGTCCACGGAGGGCTCCACCCACGAAGGGTAATGGTTGCGCGAGTCCACGGAGGGCTCCACCCACGAAGGGTCCACGAAGAAGCAACCACCCACGAAGGGTCCATGAAGAAGCAACCTTGTCTATCCCACCATGGCCATCGCCCACGAAGGACTTGCCTCACTAGCGGTAGATCTTCACGAAGTAGGCGATCTCCTTGCCCTTACAAACTCCTTGGTTCAACTCCACAATCTTGTCGGAGGCTCCCAAGTAACACCTAGCCAATCTAGGAGACACCACTCTCCAAGAAGTAACAAATGGTGTGTAGGTAATGAACTCCTTGCTCTTGTGCTTCAAATGATAGTCTCCCCAACACTCAACTCTCTCTCATGGGATTTTGATCTGGTGGAAAGAAGGTTTGAGTGGAAAGCAACTTGGGGAAAGCTAGAGATCAAGATTCATATGGTAGGAATGGAATATCTTGGCCTCAACACATGAGTAGGTAGTTCTCTCTCAGAAATAGGATGCTGGAAGTGTAGGCTTAGTCTGATGGCTCTCTCTTCGAATGAAGAGGAGGTGGAGGGGTATATATAGCCTCCACACAAAATCCAACCGTTACACACGATTTACCAATCTCGGTGGGACCAAATCAACAAACTCGGTCAGACCAAAATAGGAAACCTAGTGACCGTTAGAGATTTTCGATGGGACCGACTGGATCAACTCGGTGGGACCAATGTGCTAGGGTTAGGGTAAATCCAAAACTCGGTTTGACCGATTACTCAAACTCGGTGGGACCGATTTGGGTAATAAGTGAAACAGAGAGTTGGCCAAGCAAACTCGGTGGGGCCGATTGCATATCTCGGTGGGACCAAAAATATTGCAATAGGTAACAGAGAGTTTGCAAGCCCATCTCGGTGAGACCGAGATCCCATCGGTGAGACCGAACTGATTAGGGTTTCTGGCAGTGGCTATGACAGGTGAAACTCGGTGGCGCCGGATAGGAACAATCGATAGGTCCGAGTTTGGCTTTGTGTTTAGGTCATGTGTGGAAGTGGGAAAGTAGCTGAGGATTTTGGAGCATATCATTAAGCACATGAAGCAAGAGGCTCATTAAGCAACACCTCATCCCTCCTTGATAGTATTGGCTTTTCCTATGGACTCAATGTGATCTTGGATCACTAAAATGTAAAATGAAGAGTCTTGAGCTTGAAGCTTTAGCCAATCCTTTGTCCTTAGCATCTTGAAGGAGTTCCCACAATCTTTAGTCCATGCCACTCCATTGTTGAACTTATCTGAAACATGCTAGATAGAAATGTTAGTCCAACAAGAGATATGTTGTCATCAATTATCAAAACCACCTAGGGAGCACTTGTGCTTTAGATCTCCCCCCTTTTGGTAATTGATGGCAACATACATCAAAGCTTTAGAGAAAGATATAAAGAACAACAAGTAAAGCTTTGGAAGGACATGTAACAAGCATAGGCTCCCCCTACATGTATGCACTCATGTAAATATGAAATATAGAGGCATGTGAGAGCATAACCATGAAAGAGTAGGCAATGTGTTACATGTATCTTGGCCATATGCATCAGAGCAAAAGATTATCAAGGAAAATACCTTCATGCTCATGAGTCCTTCTTGCAAACAGTATGTACATAAGCAAGAACTCCTCATACTCATGATTTTGATGCATATACTTACCTTGTGGTCTTGAGTTGGCTTAGGATGGAATGAACCTGCACAAACAAAGTTAGATAACACAGTTACATCCACTAGCCAGAGCAAACAAAAGAAACCACAAGAATACCAAGACTGGGATGACATGTAGAGAGTGAGTACAAGGTACCACATTGGATTCAACATGTCCCCAAGAATAAAGATATGCAATGAATTTGACTGATTTCTTTCCCTTAGGTGTCTTGCTCCCCCAGAATCTTACATGGGATATTGGGAGAAGATAAGGAACAGCAAATCAGAGCTGAAAGATACAAATGAACATGTCTTTCCCCCTAAAAAGACATGTGACATCTCTCCTCTTGAACATCAAGCATCAAGCATCTGGGACATCTGGGATCCTTGAGTATTCTCTCCCCCTGGAAGTCTCTCTCTCCCCCTTAATACTTTCTCTCTTGTAGGTTTGGTCCTTGAGACTTTTTCTCTCCCTTGGTGTGATCTCTCTCTCCTACAAGCTTTGATGTGATCTCTCTCTCCCCCTTTGACATCAATTTCCAAGAAGGGCTTTCTGGAATCTGTCGTATAGGTTTGGTCCTTGAGACTCAGCACAAAGCAATGGATAAAACTGTGATGCTTGTAGAGGACAAGATTCATTGAGTAGAGCTGGATCAGAAGAAATATAGAACAAGTGGCAAACTGTTTTTCCTGTTGCGAAGTCGGTGGCACTGAGTGGTATGTTTCGGTGGCACCGAAAAGATTCGGTTGGACCAAAAATTACAAGTCGGTGAAACCGAGTTCACACAGAGAAAAACACTTGTCACCTCAGCTCACTAGACATGTAGGATCTCACAAAGATTTGCAATGAATTACCTGAAGGATTTGCAAGGAATTGAATGCAGAAAATGCAGAACAAAAACAAAGAGAAAAGAGAAGAAACTGAAAGATCTAGATGAAGTTTTTTTTTGAAAAAGAGAAAGAAAATAAACATGCATGAGACAAATGCAATAACACAGAAAAGAACACAAGAGAACTTCATCTAGAGTTGGGCGGTGACATAGTCACCTATGTTAGAGTATATTGACTTAGGAGTCAAGTGAGAACACTTGATCATAGGTCATACTCATCGTTTAAGCTCAAAATGGGGTTACCATTTTTCGTTTAAGCATCTTGATGTATTCACATCTTGTTGAGTTGCTTTGACTCATGTCTTGGAGTAAAGCTTCTCTAAGATGGAATAACATACCTTGGGTGGTGGTGTGGTTCTTGCTCATGTAGTTGAACTTGTGTGGGTGCTCAAGGTTGATGTAGCTCACTTGGAGCTATCCATTTGAGTGAATTGCACTTTCAATACCTACATGGGTTAGTCCCACAAGGAACAAACAAGGATATCCATAGACATAGAGTGATGCACACACAAGATGATGTCCATGAAAACTTTTAGGTTACCTTGTCCCTTGTCTTACCAACAAGAGGGTTTGTGACTCCTTGAACTAGTGCAAGATTTGGAAGTTGATTGCACTTGCTCTTGCCAAAATTATAAGAGTGAAGTATGTTGGCGGAGTCACCCTCAAGAACTCTCTAGTTCTTCTTCTTTTGGATCCACACCATCTTGATGGGAATCCTTGGAGTTGTAGTCGTACTTGATGAAGTGGAACTTGAAGTAGTCTTGGGAATCCACTTGACTAAGGTCTTAGGAGCTTCTTCAAATGCATCAATTTCCTCTTGAAGCTTGTCCTTGCCTTTTTGCTTGTAGTCTTGTGGTGGAAGATCATCTTGAGCTTGTGTCCCCTTGAAAGAAGTATCATACTTCTCTTGTTGACGAACAAACTTTGTCTTGGGGTATTGATCTTCTTCCCACTCAACTCCCTTGGCATTGAATTTTCGTTCAAAACCAACACCTTGATTCTTCCGGTGCATTCCTTGCTTGCGCACAATTTCCTCGAATTGCTTACTCCCGACAAGGCTTTTGTACACTCCTTTCTCTATAATTCCCTTCAATAAGCTATTTTCTTGCTCAAGTGTAACTTGCCTAAGAGAATCATTAGTGGAATCAAGAGAACTACTAGAAGCAACAATATTGGATTTAGCATGATCATTGTTACTGCTAGAGGAAGAATCTTTCTTGTTCTTGTTACTAGACTTGACTTGAGGCATGTAAGTGGATAAGAGTAAACGCTTGGCAATGTAAGAAGAACTTTTCTTGCGGAGATCATCATTGATTGCTTTTAAGAACTCATGCTCTTGCTCAAGATTGAGCTTTTCAAAGCGTAATTTCTCATGAGCTCTTAAAAGTTCTCGATGATCTTCAAAGATAGTTTCATGAGCTAACTTAAGAGTGTTTAGTTCTTTAGTTAGAGCCTCAATCTTCTCCTTATCATTGTCATTCGTTTTATCTTGATTAGCATGATTAATTGACGTTTCATCATAGTATTCATCACTAGAGTTGTCAACAAGCAAATCATCACCTAACAAGTCATCTTCATCACTATTGAAATCAACATACTCGGGGTGTGTTACCTTAGGACCTTTGGCCATGAAGCATCTTCCAATTCCTTCATTTGGTGAGTCAAATATGTCGTAGGAGTTGGTTGACACAAGTGCTAGACCGGCAACACCTTCATCTTGAGTATCTTCGGAGTCAGAGTGATAACTTCTCTCGGAGTGGCTGTCGGAGTCGGAGCCGGATATCCATTCACCAACATGAGCTTGATGTCTTCGTTTTGTGTAGCTCCTTGATGATTTTTCCTTCCTTTCCGAATCCTTGCTTCTCTGTGAGTATCTTCGTTCATAACGATCATCTCTACTCCTTCTCTCTCTTGCTGGTGATTCTTTGCTTCTTCTTTTTGGAGAATCTTCTCTTCTCTTGTAGGGAGCCGTACACTCATTGGAATAGTGTCCGGGTCTTCCACAACTATAGCAGTTTCGCTCTCGACTAGAAGATCTTTTGTCATTGTAGGACCTTGACTTGAAGCTTCTATCTTTGCTTCTACTCTTGTAGAACTTGTTGAAGTTCTTCACCATTAAGCTCAATTCTTCACTGAAGTTTTGTTTCTCACTTGATGATGTAGGGGCTTCACATGAGGCTTTGTAGGCACCACTTGATTTGTTGTGAAGTTCCTCTTTATCCTTAAGTGACATCTCATGAGCAACAATTCTTCCAATCACCTCCGTTGGCTTGAGATCTTTGTAATTGGGCATCATTTGGATCAATGTGCACACGGTATCATATTTTCCATCCAAGGCTCTTAGAATCTTCTTGATGATGAATCTATCAGTCATCTCTTCACTTCCTAAGCCAGCAATCTCATTTGTGTTGAGAGCAAGCCTAGAGTACATTTCAGCGACACCTTCACCATCCTTCATTTTGAACTTGTCAAGTTGACTTTGAAGCACATCCAACTTGGATTCCTTGACGGAGTCGGTACCTTCGTGCATATCAATCAAAGTGTCCCAAATTTCCTTTGCATTCTCAAGACGGCTGATTTTGTTGAATTCTTCGGGGCACAATCCGTTGAAGAGAATATCACAAGCTTGAGCATTGTATTGCAACATCTTCAATTCATCCGCGGTAGCTTCATGGTTTGGTTCTTTCCCATCAAAGAAGTCACCTTGCAAACCAACACACACAATAGCCCAAACGGCGGGGTTATGTCCAAGAATATGCATTTTCATTTTATGCTTCCAACTAGCAAAATTAGTACCATCAAAGTAAGGACCTCTACGGTGATAATTTCCCTCGCTAGACGCCATACTCTCCTAGGTTGTGAAACCAAGGCTATGACCACCAAAAGCTATGGAGATCAAAGCAAATGGAGACCAAAGCTCTGATACCACTTGTAGGATCTAGAAGTAGATGTGTCTAGAGGGGGGTGATTAGACACTTAGTGCTAAAGTTGCCATTTTTAGGCCTTTTTGGTTTTAGTGGAATTTTAGGCACAATTTCAACATACACAATACATATCAAGCAAGCATGCAAAGAGTATATGAGCAGCGGAATGTAAAGCATGCAACTTGCAAGAATGTAAGGGGAAGGGTTTGGAGAATTCAAACGCAATTGGAGACACAGATGTTTTTCCCGTGGTTCGGATAGGTGGTGCTATCCTACATCCACGTTGATGGAGACTTCAACCCACGAAGGGTAACGGTTGCGCGAGTCCACGGAGGGCTCCACCCATGAAGGGTAATGGTTGCGCAAGTCCACGGAGGGCTCCACCCATGAAGGGTCCACAAAGAAGCAACCACCCACGAAGGGTCCACGAAGAAGCAACCTTGTCTATCCCACCATGGCCATCGCCCACGAAGGACTTGCCTCACTAGCGGTAGATCTTCACGAAGTAGGTGATCTCCTTGCCCTTACAAACTCCTTGGTTCAACTCCACAATCTTGTAGGAGGCTCCCAAGTAACACCTAGCCAATCTAGGAGACACCACTCTCCAAGAAGTACCAAATGGTGTGTAGGTAATGAACTCCTTGCTCTTGTGCTTCAAATGATAGTCTCCCCAACACTCAACTCTCTCTCATAGGATTTGGATCTGGTGGAAAGAAGGTTTGAGTGGAAAGCAACTTGGGGAAATCTAGAGATCAAGATTCATATGGTAGGAATGGAATATCTTGGCCTCAACACATGAGTAGGTAGTTCTCTCTCAGAAATAGGATGCTGGAAGTGTAGGCTTAGTCTGATGGCTCTCTCTTCGAATGAAGAGGAGGTGGAGGGGTGTATATAGCCTCCACACAAAATCCAACCGTTACACACGATTTACCAATCTCGGTGGGACCGAATCAACAAACTCGGTCAGACCGAAATAGGAAACCTAGTGACCGTTAGAGATTTTCGGTGGGACCGACTGGATCAACTCGGTGGGACCGATGTGCTAGGGTTAGGGTAAATCCAAAACTCGGTTTGACCGATTACTCAAACTCGGTGGGACCGATTTGGGTAATAAGTGAAACAGAGAGTTGGCCAAGCAAACTCGGTGGGGCCGATTGCATATCTCGGTGGGACCGAAAATATTGCAATAGGTAACAGAGAGTTTGCAAGCCCACTCGGTGAGACCGAGATCCCATCGGTGAGACCGAACTGATTAGGGTTTCTGGCAGTGGCTATGACAGGTGAAACTCGGTGGCGCCGGATAGGAATAATCGGTAGGTCCGAGTTTGGCTTTGGGTTTAGGTCATATGTGGAAGTGGGAATGTAGCTGAGGATTTTGGAGCATATCATTAAGCACATGAAGCAAGAGGCTCATTAAGCAACACCTCATCCCTCCTTGATAGTATTGGCTTTTCCTATGGACTCAATGTGATCTTAGATCACTAAAATGTAAAATGAAGAGTCTTGAGCTTGAAGCTTTAGCCAATCCTTTGTCCTTAGCATCTTGAAGGAGTTCCCACAACCTTTAGTCCATGCCACTCCATTGTTGAACTTATCTGAAACATGCTAGATAGAAATGTTAGTCCAACAAGAGATATGTTGTCATCAATTATCAAAACCACCTAGGGAGCACTTGTGCTTTCAGGGGGGGTTAATGGGCCTACATGGGCCATAAGGGAGAAGAGGAGGGCCGGCCAGGACAGGCCGCGCGCCCCCTCCCCCCTAGTCCGAATAGGACAAGGAAGGGGGGGGGGGCGGCGCCCCCCTTTCCTCTTTCTCCCTTCCTCCTTCCTTTTCCAACAAGGCAATAGGGGGGAGTCCTACTCCCGGTTGGAGTAGGACTCCTCCAGGCGCACCCATAGGGCCGGCTGCACCTCCCCCTCTCCCTCCTTTATATACTGAGGCAAGGGGGCACCCCATGACACACAAGTTGATCCTCGTGATCGTTCCTTAGCCGTGTGCGGTGCCCCCTTCCACCATACTCCACCTCGGTCATATCGTAGCGGTGCTTAGGCGAAGCCCTGCGTCGGTAGAACATCATCACCGTCATCACGCCGTCGTGCTGACGAAACTATCCCTCAACGTTTTGCTGGATCGGAGCTTGAGGGACGTCACCGAGTTGAATGTGTGCAGAACTCGGAGGTGCCGTACGTTCGGTACTTGGATCGGTCAGATCGGGAAGACGTACGACTACTTCCTCTACGTTGTGTCAACGCTTCCGTTGCCGGTCTACGAGGGTACGTAGACAACACTCTCCCCTCTCGTTGCTATGCATCACCATGATCTTGCGTGTGCGTAGGAATTTTTTTGAAATTACTATGTTCCCCAACAGTGGCATCCGAGCCTAGGTTTTATGCGTTGATGTTGTGCACGAGTAGAAGACAAGTGAGTTGTGGGCGATATAAGTCATACTGCTTACCAGCATGTCATACTTTGGTTCGGCGGTATTGTTGGATGAAGCGGACCGGACCGACATTACGTGTACGCTTACGCGAGACTGGTTCTACCGACGTGCTTTGCACACAGGTGGCTGACGGGTGTCAGTTTCTCCAACTTTAGTTGAACGAAGTGTGGCTACGCCCGGTCCTTGCAAAGGTTAAAACAGCACCAACTTGACAAACTATCATTGTGGTTTTGATGCGTAGGTAAGAACGGTTCTTTCTAAGCCGGTAGCAGCCATGTAAAACTTGCAACAACAAAGTAGAGGACGTCTAACTTGTTTATGCAGGGCATGTTGTGATGTGATATGGTCAAGACATGATGCTAAATTTTATTGTATGAGATGATCATGTTTTGTAACCGAGTTATCGGCAACTAGCAGGAGCCATATGGTTGTCGCTTTATTGTATGCAATACAATTGCGCTGTAATGCTTTACTTTATCACTAAGTGGTAGCGATAGTCGTGGAAGCATAAGATTGGCGAGACGACAACGATGCTACGATGGTGATCAAGGTGTCGCGCCGGTGACGATGGTGATCATGAAGGTGCTTCGGAGATGGAGATCACAAGCACAAGATGATGATGGCCATATCATATCACTTATATTGATTGCATGTGATGTTTATCTTTTATGCATCTTATCTTGCTTTGATTGACGGTAAAATTATAAGATGATCCCTCACTAAATTATCGAAGTATAAGTGTTCTTCCTGAGTATGCACCGTTGTGAAAGTTCTTCGTGCTGAGACACCACGTGATGATCGGGTGTGATAGGCTCTACGTTCAAATACAACGGGTGCAAAACAGTTGCACACGCGGAATACTCAGGTTTAACTTGACGAGCCTAGCATATAACAGATATGGCCTCGGAACACGGAGACCGAAAGGTTGAGCGTGAATCATATAGTAGATATGATCAACATATTGATGTTCACCATTGATACTACTCCATCTCACGTGATGATCGGACATGGTTTAGTTGATTTGGATCACGTGATCACTTAGAGGATTAGAGGGATATCTTTGTAAGTGGGAGTTCTTAAGTAATATGATTAATTGAACTTAAATTTATCATGAACTTAGTACCTGATAGTATCTTGCTTGTCTATGTTTGATTATAGATAGATGGCTCGTGCTGTTGTTCTGTTGAATTTTAATGCGTTCCTTGAGAAAGCAAAGTTGAAAGATGATGGTAGCAATTACACGGACTGGGTCCGTAACTTGAGGATTGTCCTCATTGCTGCACAGAAGAATTACGTCCTGGAAGCACCGCTAAGTGCCAAGCCTGCTGCAGGAGCAACACCAGATGTTATGAACGTCTGGCAGAGCAAAGCTAATGACTACTCGATAGTTCAGTGTGCCATGCTTTACGGCTTAGAACCGGGTCTTCAACGACATTTTGAACGTCATGGAGCATATGAGATGTTCCAGGAGTTGAAGTTAATATTTCAAGCAAATGCCCGGATTGAGAGATATGAAGTCTCCAATAAGTTCTATAGCTGCAAGATGGAGGAGAATAGTTCTGTCAGTGAACATATACTCAAAATGTCTGGGTATCATAATCACTTGACTCAGCTGGGGGTTAATCTTCCTGTTGATAGTGTCATTGACAAAGTTCTTCAATCATTGCCACCAAGCTACAAAAGCTTCGTGATGAACTATAATATGCAAGGGATGAATAAAACTATTCCTGAGCTCTTCGCGATGCTAAAAACCGCGGAAGTAGAAATCAAGAAGGAGCATCAAGTGTTGATGGTCAATAAGACCACCAGTTTCAAGAAAAAGGGCAAAGGGAAGAAGAAAGGGAACTTCAAGAAGAACAACAAACAAGTTGCTGCTCAAGAGAAGAAACCCAAGTCTGGACCTAAGCCTGAGACTGAGTGCTTGTACTGCAAGCAGACTAGTCACTGGAAGCGGAACTGCCCCAAGTATTTGGCGGATAAGAAGGATGGAAAAGTGAACAAAGGTATATGTGATATACATGTTATTGATGTGCACCTTACTAATGCTCGCAGTAGCACCTGGGTATTTGATACTGGTTCTGTTGCTAACATTTGCAACTCGAAACAGGGGCTACGGATTAAGCGAATATTGGCTAAGGACGAGGTGACGATGCGCGTGGGAAATGGTTCCAAAGTCGATGTGATCGCGGTCGGCACGCTACCTCTACATCTACCTTCGGGATTAGTATTAGACCTAAATAATTGTTATTTGGTGCCATCGTTGAGCATGAACATTATATCCGGATCTTGTTTGGCGCGAGACGGTTATTCATTTAAATCAGAGAATAATGGTTGTTCTATTTATATGAGTAATATCTTTTAGGGTCATGCACCCTTGAAGAGTGGTCTATTTTTGATAAATCTCGATAGTAGTGATACACATATTCATAATGTTGAAATCAAAAGATGCAGAGTTGATAATGATAGTGCAACTTATTTGTGGCACTGCCGTTTAGGTCATATCGGTGTAAAGCGCATGAAGAAACTCCATACCGATGGACATTTGGAACCACTTGATTATGAATCACTTGGTACTTGCGAACCGTGCCTCATGGGAAAGATGACTAAAACGCCGTTCTCCGGTACTATGGAGAGAGCAACGGATTTGTTGGAAATCATACATACAGATGTATGTGGTGCAATGAATGTTGAGGCTCGTGGCGGATATCGTTATTTTCTCACCTTCACAGATGATTTAAGCGATATGGGTATATCTACTTAATGAAACATAAGTCTGAAACATTTAAAAAGTTCAAAGAATTTCAGAGTGAAGTTGAAAATCATCGTAACAAGAAAATAAAGTTTATACGATCTGATCGTGGAGGAGAATATTTGAGTTACGAGTTTGGTCTACATTTGAAACAATGCGGAATAGTTTCGCAACTCACGCCACCCGGAACACCACAGCGTAATGGTGTGTCCGAACGTCGTAATCGTACTTTATTAGATATGGTGCGATCTATGATGTCTCTTACTGATTTACCGTTATCATTTTGGGGTTATGCTTTAGAGACGGCTGCATTCACGTTAAATAGGACACCATCAAAATCCGTTGAGACGATGCCTTATGAACTGTGGTTTGGCAAGAAACCAAAGTTGTCGTTTCTGAAAATTTGGGGCTGCGATGCTTATGTGAAAAACTTCAACCTGATAAGCTCGAACCCAAATCGGGGAAATGTGTCTTCATAGGATACCCAAAGGAGACTGTTGGGTACACCTTCTATCACATATCCAAAGGCAAGACTTTTGTTGCTAAATTTGGAGTTTTTCTAGAGAAGGAGTTTCTCTCGAAAGAAGTGAGTGGGAGAAAAGTAGAACTTGATGAGGTAATTGTACCTGCTCCCTTATTGGAAAGTAGTACATCACAGAAACCGGTTTCTATGACACCTACACCAATTAGTGATGAAGCTAATGATAATGATCATGAAACTTCAGATCAAGTTACTACCGAACCTCGTAGATCAACCAGAGTAAGATCCGCACCAGAGTGGTACGGTAATCCTGTTCTGGAAGTCATGCTACTAGATCATGATGAACCTACGAACTATGAAGAAGCGATGGTGAGCCCAGATTCCGCAAAATGGCTAGAAGCCATGAAATCTGAGATGGGATCCATGTATGAGAACAAAGTGTGGACTTTGGTTGACTTGCCCGTTGATCGGCAAGCAATTGAGAATAAATGGATCTTCAAGAAGAAGACTGACGCTGATGGTAATATTACTGTCTACAAAGCTCGACTTGTTGCAAAAGGTTTTCGACAAGTTCAAGGGATTGACTACGATGGGAACTTCTCACCCGTAGCGATGCTTAAGTCTGTCCGAATCATGTTAGCAATTGCCGCATTTTATGATTATGAAATTTGGCAAATGGATGTCAAAACTGCATTCCTGAATGGATTTCTGGAAGAAGAGTTGTATATGATGCAACCAGAAGGTTTTGTCGATCCAAAGGGAGCTAACAAAGTGTGCAAGCTCCAGTGATCCATTTATGGACTGGTGCAAGCCTCTCAGAGTTGGAATAAACACTTTGATAGTGTGATCAAAGCATTTGGTTTTGTACAGACTTTTGGAGAAGCATGTATTTACAAGAAAGTGAGTGGGAGCTCTGTAGCATTTCTGATATTATATGTGGATGACATATTATTGATTGGAAATGATATAGAATTTCTGGATAGCATAAAGGGATACTTGAATAAGAGTTTTTCAATGAAAGACCTCGGTGAAGCTGCTTACATATTGGGCATTAAGATCTATAGAGATAGATCAAGACGCTTAATTGGACTTTCACAAAGCACATACCTTGACAAGGTTTTGCAGAAGTTCAAAATGGATCAAGCAAAAAAGGGTTCTTGCCTGTGTTACAAGGTGTGAAGTTGAGTAAGACTCAATGTCCGACCACCGCAGAAGATAGAGAGAAAATGAAAGATGTTCCCTATGCTTCAGCCATAGGCTCTATCATGTATGCAATGCTGTGTACCAGACCTCATGTGTGCCTTGTTATAAGTCTAGCAGGGAGGTACCAAAGTAATCCAGGAGTGGATCACTGGACAGCGGTCAAGAACATCCTGAAATACCTGAAAAGGACTAAGGATATGTTTCTCGTATATGGAGGTGACAAAGAGCTCATCATAAATGGTTACGTTGATGCAAGCTTTGACACTGATCCGTATGATTCTAAATCGCAAACCGAATACGTGTTTTTACTGAACGGTGGAGCTGTCAGTTGGTGCAGTTCTAAACAAAGAGTCGTGGCGGGATCTACATGTGAAGCGGAGTACATAGCTGCTTCGGAAGCAGCAAATGAAGGAGTCTGGATGAAGGAGTTCATATCCGATCTAGGTGTCATACCTAGTGCATCGGGTCTAATCAATATCTTTTGTGACAATACTGGTGCAATTGCCTTGGCGAAGGAATCCAGATTTCACAAGAAAACCAAACACATCAAGAGACGCTTCAATTCCATTCGGGATTTAGTCCAAGTGGGAGACATAGAAATTTGCAAGATACATATGGATCTAAATATTGCAGACCCATTGACTAAGCCTCTTCCACGAGCAAAACATGATCAACACCAAGGCTCCATGGGTGTTAGAATCATTACTGTGTAATCTAGATTATTGACTCTAGTGCAAGTGGGATACTGAAGGAAATATGCCCTAGAGGCAATAGTAAAGTTATTATTTATTTCCTTATATCATGATAAATGTTTATTATTCATGCTATAATTGTATTAACCGGAAACATAATACATGTGTGAATACATAGACAAAACAGAATGTCACTAGTATGCCTCTACTTGACTAGCTCGTTGATCAAAGATGGTTATGTTTCCTAACCATAGACATGAGTTGTCATTTGATTAACGGGATCACATCATTAGGAGAATGATGTGATTGACTTGACCCATTCCGTTAGCTTAGCACTTGATTGTTTAGTTTGTTGCTATTGCTTTCTTCATAACTTATACATGTTCCTATGACTATGAGATTATGCAACTCCCGTTTACCGGAGGAACACTTTGTGTGCTACCAAACGTCACAACGTAACTGGGTGATTATAAAGGTGCTCTACAGGTGTCTCCAAAGGTACTTGTTGGGTTGGCGTATTTCGAGATTAGGATTTGTCACTCCGATTGTCGGAGAGGTATCTCTGGGCCCTCTCGGTAATGCACATCACTCAAGCCTTGCAAGCATTGCAACTAATAAGTTAGTTGCGGGATGATGTATTATGGAACGAGTAAAGAGACTTGCCGGTAACGAGATTGAACTAGGTATTGAGATACCGATGATCGAATCTCGGGCAAGTAACATACCGATGACAAAGGGAACAACGCATGTTGTTATGCGGTCTTACCAATAAAGATCTTCGCAGAATATGTAGGAGCCAATATGAGCATCCAGGTTACGCTATTGGTTATTGACCGGAGACATGTCTCGGTCATGTCTACATAGTTCTCGAACCCGTAGGGTCCGCACGCTTAAAGTTCGGTGACGATCGTAATTAGGGTTTTTGTGTTTTGATGTACCAAAGGTTGTTCGGAATCCTGGATGTGATCACGGACATGACGAGGAGTATCGAAATGGTCGAGACATAAAGATTGATATATTGGAAGCCTATATTTGGATATCAGAAACGTTCCGGGTGAAATCGGGATTTTACCGGAGTACCGGGGGGTTACCAGAAACCCCCGGGGGTTAATGGGCCTACATGGGCCATAAGGGAGAAGAGGAGGGCCGGCCTGGGCAGGCCGCGCGCCCCCTCCCCTAGTCCGAATAGGACAAAGAAGGGGGGGCGCCCCCCTTTCCTCTTTCTCCCTTCCTCCTTCCTTTTCCAACAAGGCAAGAGGGGGAGTCCTACTCTTGGTTGGAGTAGGACTCCTCCAGGCACACCCATAGGGCCGGCCGCACCTCCCCCTCTCCCTCCTTTATATACTGAGGCAAGGGGGCACCCCATGACACACAAGTTGATCCTCGTGATCGTTCCTTAGCCGTGTGCGGTGCCCCCTTCCACCATATTCCACCTCGGTCATATCGTAGCGGTGATTAGGCGAAGCCTTGCGTCCGTAGAACATCATCACCGTCATCACGCCGTCGTGCTGACGAAACTCTCCCTCAACGTTTTGCGGGATCGGAGCTTGAGGGACGTCACCGAGTTGAACGTGTGCAGAACTCGAAGGTGCCGTACATTCGGTACTTGGATCGGTCGGATCGAGAAGACGTACGACTACTTCCTCTACGTTGTGTCAACGCTTCCGTTGCCGGTCTACGAGGGTACGTAGACAACACTCTCCCCTCTCGTTGCTATGCATCACCATGATCTTGCGTGTGCGTAGGAATTTTTTTGAAATTACTATGTTCCCCAACAACCATCTCACAATCTTTCTCTGATTTTTCTGCCGTCGCAAGTTGTTGTACAGAGATATCCAATCTGGAGGCCTGTTCCGGCAATCTGCCGAAGGGGGAATCCAACATGGGAGGCTTCTTTACAGTCCTTGTTGTCTCCATGACTATGTGGGAGTAGTTCCGTTAGGACCTTAATTAGGGTCTCTCTCTCTCTCTCTCTCTCTCTCTCTCTCTTTCTCTCTCTCTCTCTCTCTCTCTCTCTCTTCAATACAAAGTTCCCGTGAGCTTCCTCACATGATCGGGATCAATTAGATGTAATCGGTAGTGTGTTTGTTGGGATATGATGAATTTTCACTTTATGATCAGATTGCTCATTAGAATCAATTGAATCTTTTGAAGTTTCTTTGTTGTATAATGAAAAATCTTTGTATGCTCTCCGATCCATCTATCTTCTTCGGCCATGTTTGATGGGTATTTCTTCGAAGGAAGTGGTACATTGTTGAGGGTTCTAATCTTGTGGTGGTCCATAACAACAAGACAAGTATTATATTGTTGCCACTAAAGATAAAACGATGGTTTCCTGTCATATTACTTCGTATTTTACTGTCTACATTACGCCATCTTGCTTATTGCAATGCTCTATTTGTCATGAACTTTTTACTTCGAGATGCACGATGGATATCGGTCTTGGAGTGGAGTATTAGTTGTAGGTGCAGTTGGATAATGGTCTGCATATCACGGCGTAATGCCTATATGACATTATGCCATGAATGATCATAGTCATAAATATAAATATTGGAATTTAATCGCTGCTCAACTGTAATTTGGTCACCACACTACATTGTTATATATGTTTATGAGAGATGCTACTAGTGAACCCTATTGCCCCCTAGGTCTATTCTCAATTACTCAAAACTTCCACAAAAATATTTTTTCTATACCTTCTCTGTTATTTTACCTTTTTATCAATTACCATTATCCTGTGCATTTTAATCTTGTAACTAGCGAGACAAGAAGCTTCACAACCTTCTTGACATGTTGGTTACATGATTTTTTGAGTTTCGTGTGCAGGTACTAGTGACTTTGTTTGTTGGAAGAACTATTTTTGGTTCGATAAACCTTGGTTCTCAAATCGAGGAAAATACTTATTGCCAGGTTACTTCGCACTTACAGTTGGGCGTTACCCAGCCACTCTTAAAAGAGAGCAAGCAACATTCCTAGTGTCGTTGCCAGGGAGTTTCTCCTCGAACAAACATGTCCTACACACTATCACTCTGCATTCTTGTTACCTATCTTGCCTAGTTACTTTTTATTTATTTGTTAGCTCGCATCTTTGCTTGCCAATTTATTTTCGAAAATACCAAAACTATCTTTACTTGTTATTTATGTTCTACCTTAAATCTTTTGAATTTCTTTGTTGTATAATTAACTATCTTTGTTTTCTCTATGATCCATCTATCATATTTGGCCAAGTTTGATTGTTATTTGTTCAGAGGGAGTGGTGCATTATAGAGGTTTCTAATCTTATGGTTATGTATATCGACAAGACATGTATTGTATTGTTGCCACTAAGGATAAAATGATGGTTTCTTGTCATATTGCTTCATATTTTACTTTCTACATTTTGTCATCTTGCTTATTGCAATGCTCTATTTGTCCTGAACTTTATACTTCGAGATGTATGACGGATAGGTGGGATCCCTTCCACGACACAATTTGAAACTTCCCTTGTGGTGTATTGCCAAGAGTCTCTACCACGGTGGAGAAAAGGGATGGGAATAAATTCCTCCACGGAGCTGAGCCAATATTCAATTTAGATGCTCCACCTGAGGGGATATGTCTAGGATACCCTCCTGTAAATCCGCAAAAGGCAAGGGTAGAATTATAATGTCTTCATCCTCTCTCATCCACCATATAAATAGGAAAACCCGGCGATCACGATGGAGAGAGATCCTTTTATGCAACCCTAATTATCATAGAAATAAAGAACATTTGTTCCATTCGAGCGACACTAATTGATCTCCAAATGCTCATTGTTGGGGCAACTAAATACACATAGGCGTGTTGCATTACAACTTCCCGTCCACTACCATGACAATCTTTGTAGTGGAACCACTGTCTGGCCTCGTATCCATTGACATACATTAAACATCAAAGCAAGGGAGTTCAAGCTCAATTTTTATGCCATAATATTTTTGTGTTGGAATCCTCTCTCTTTTTGAAAAAAAACTCGATGGCTGAAAATTTACCGCCTCATCCATTGTAATCCTAAACTCTTAGAAACAAATGCCGGTCTACCCTAAGTACATGTACCTTTTGTAGGGTAGTAAATAATTGGTAGGAAAGATTGGTGATCACGAAATGTGATTGCTAAGGGGCCAAGAAAGGAAATTCATTGCCAACAAATGCTTCACCTTCATAAACTGATGCAATTACTTTATTAGGATAATGATTGAAGTGCACTTGTGGCGGGATACTATGCAATAAAGCTAACCTATAACTCAACTTATTGAGAGGTACCCCTACTAAATTAGCAAGTGATCCTACAACAAAATAAAAATGGTAACTTAATTAACTTATTTCAAGATAAGGTCGTTGGAAACATTCAGAAAACAAAAAGGGTGCATATGATACAATCGGTCATCACCTCTTTATTGAACGAAAACTAGTCAACACTGCCATCACTACTTTTCACCTAGGGCACTGATTTCTCCAGCTAAGTGAAATATAAGAAAAGAAAATTAAGGATGGAAACATATGGAATACAAGAAAGAAATACACACACAAAACTTATCCAAACATTTATACAAATTCTTTGCATGATCATGTACTACTGCACAATATCACCAGCATATAAATGAAGAAAGATAGTTTCAAAAGATAAGACAAACGAAGCTGATAGGTAACATTTGCTCATTAGGGTCTATACTATCTGAAATCTACAACAAATCTTGATATATAAGGGTCAAAGCTCCCACCTCCACTTTGTTTAATTAACATATGATTTAAGTCAATGAAGTTACCTAGCCATTACTAGCTCTGCCGATAAATTCTATCACAGACTGTATACCAGTTCAACATCTCCCCTAAGATAACTAGTAACATCATTGAGCTCATCATAAGGAATAATACACTTGAGTTGCATGCTTACCTGATTGGATATTGTTGTTCTGTTGACCTGTTGTATATCTTCATGAACTACTTTACCAGCTGCATGAATAAACATGAAAGATACAAGACCCAAAAAAATATTAGTAGATACTTCACGAGGAATATATATACATGTTGTGATGCTGAAATATACATTTGAAGAAGTTGAACCGAACACGTCAAATGTGGATACATGCATCATATACACATGAATATACATATGTACTCTTGTATGTACACATAAACTGAGGAGTTCCTACGGTGAAGGTTTATTCAAACCCTAACAATCAATTTCACCATATCTGTAACATGCTTGCTTGGATATTGTTGTTCTGTTGGTCCAGTTGGTTCTCGACCGGTCCAGTCGCCACGTCGCTTTGCTGAAGTTAAGTTGCTTGTGTGTGTTTGTTGGGGGGGGGGGGGGGGGGGGGCATGCTCGTGCGTGTTTTCTTCCATTTGTTGCATTTTTTGTTCACTAGCATTTTTGTTTTCCTTTTTAAACTTTTCTTTTTATTTCAAAAATTCTAAACATATATAATAATACACTTCACATAAAAATTTGAAAATGTTCATCTTGCATTTAAAAATTGTTAAACGTGTATATATAATTTTTTATGCATATGAAAATGTACAATGTGTATCAAAAAATTTATAAAATGTTCATCATGTGTATTAAAAATATTAATCAGGCATATGAAAAGTATTTATACATTTATAAAAAAATGTTAAATTGAAAAAAATGATTCCTTGCATTAAAAAAATGTACATTACATTTAAACAAAGTTCACAGGTTTTAAAATTGTGTTCGAGGCATTTTGAAGAAAATGTTTGTGTAATGTTCATCTTGAAAATTTTAAATCATGCATTTGAAAATGCTAAACTTGTATAGAAATTATTAGATGATAATAGGATGTCATTATGCAAATGTTGCATCAAATTATCATAACCAAATTTGATTGTCTTCAATGATATACTCCATTGACATCTTTTTCAGAGAGTAGATATCGAATTATCTATAATATAGATCACTGCAGCCAGCTTTGCACGCATATATTTTTGTATGGACCTATCGCCACTCACTGATGTGTATCAGATTATCATGAACACAGTTAGTCAAACTTGAAACAAAACATGCACTCCAGAATTCTAAGTATCCATTGGATGTTCACCTTTCTTGAGGATAAAAGTAAAACTATCTTTATCTTTTTTTTTTGCTCCAATCATCAATTAACACATGTAATCCATATGTTCAGGAATGTGAGAAAATAAAGATCAACTACTGCATAGGAAAATGAAATATTTACTCAATTAGGTGTACATCTGTACAGAGGAATCTCCTTTGAACGTAAACACACTTGATGTGTAACCTTCCATATAATAGTATTGTGCAGACATGTTCTAAGTTGCCGCTTATAAGAAATTATGCACTGATACGGTAATCGATCAATATAGCCAGGTCCTTCTAAATAATCAAACAAATAAACCCAAAAAAGTAAGTTTAATAATACAAATGAAAAACATCACAATACCAAATAGACAAGCACTATGCTTAAATTTCCATTAGACATGTGTCATGTACGTGGAAGATACTACAAGCATAGCTAGTCACGGTGCGAAAGTCTAGCTAGCAACAAAAAGTAGGTCACTGATTAATATCATCAAAAGTTAATTAAGATGAGCAAAACTCCAATACATGTTTCCATGTGTGTCATTGTTGCTTATTAGATATGCACTGGGAACAAAAGGCTACCAGATTTAAAAAAAAAATACGCGCCTAAAATATGTAAGGATTCCATGACCGGGGCGGGAAATACACTTTGGTTGCTGGTTGTATATACACCCTATATGAGATTTTTTTAATAATTAAACAAAAAGTCAAAATAGTTAAGAACTATTTTTAGAATAAACTTGACTCACTTGTGCACTAGTATATAAATTTTCACAAAAAAAGACCAATGTTGACTTCACAGCAAAAAAGACTAAATTTATTTGCTATTATAGATCCCTATTCACGCTATTTTGACCAAAAATTTGTCTTTTTTGAAAAGAAGTCAAAGAGGAATTTTCTTTTTCTGAAACTTTTCTCACGAATACAATGGAAGGTCATGTTTATTTCAAAAATATTTTCAATTTTTTTTAACTTTTTGTTGAATTACTAAAAAAATCCATATAGGATACATATGTACCCCATAAACCAACCGTCCCTAACCCTAACACACACACACTTCTCTTCTGTACATGTCTCAATAAAAACTTCTCTACGGCGTTGTTTGGATAGAAGATATATATAGAATCCGTACTCTATAAACTAGGACTCTATAAACTAGAAAAATGGTTCAATCGAACAAAACCTCGTTTGGCTACTATAACAAATCCATATTTGTAGGAAACTTGGAACTGTACAACCCAAGATTTTGGGCTTATAGAAAAACGAATATAAATAACTCCCTAGCTAGCTCTAACTGTTGTAAAGTAACAGTACCTGCAGTATAAAAGGTTGAGTAGGGATAAACACAGGAGAAAGGCAGCTGGTCCGATTGAAGAACTCGCTGATGCTGCCCAGACTCTGAGTTGACCATGAAAATACCCATCTCCGTCAGATCGTGTTGAATATAATGTTTGTTAAGAAAAGCGAGATAGATTAAGATTTGTTCTCGTTTGTTTTGTACTTCAAGTAGATGATTGTACTTCTATATATATGCTTACGAGGCTCAAGCAATACAATGAACTATTCTACCAATCCATTTTCCCCTTATAACATGGTATCTATCGCAAGTCGATTCTAAACCTTACCCATCGCCGCTTCCGCACCGGCGCGCCGCCTTCGGGGCGATCGGCCTCCATGACCGCCGCCAAGGGCCGCGCCGCCCGTACCTAGGGTTCGTCCGTCGGTCGTGTTGACCGGCTGCCCTAGAGAGTCTTTTCCCCCAGCCTTGTTTCGAGGTTTTCTCTCTTCCGCCGGTCATCTTGATCACGCGGTTTCTTTTTGGTTTTCCGATCTATTCCTGATCGGTTTGCGTCGCCCACCGCCGCCGTTGACCCCGAGTGCCTCTACTCCGACCCCTGCGCGACCAGCCGGCCTCTTCTCCGACCCGACGGCCACGCGCGCTAAGGCGGCCCGTCAGGGCCAGCAGCCGTCTGCGCGTGGTTCGCCCGTCGCCTTGCGCCGGCCGTCACCTTGCGCCAGCCGTCACCGCCCTGCTCCGACCGAGACACCTGCGTCGCCCCGACCCGGCGGCCTCGCTCCATGCGACGGCCAATCATAGCCGTCGCTCGCGCGTCCGGCCCGCCCATCGATCCACATCACCCACCTCCGCCGCGTCTGCACGGCGGCCCGGCGGTCTACCTCGCCGGCATCGTCCTCGGCTGCGTTGGGACGGCTGCGTCGGCTGCCTTAACTCGGACGTCGCTGCTCCGTTGGTCGCTCGGGCCTCGCTGCCCGGGTGCCGGTGTTGCTTTGGCAGCCCGGGTGCTAGTGCTGACAAGCTCGTCCGCACGACGTCCCACGTCGTCCATCGTCGCCAGCTTCATCTCGGACACCGCCGCCACCACACCTTCATCGAGCTGCGTCCCCACCTCGCGCGCGATCGGCTTGATCACCCACTCGCCACTGCGATCCGCCTCATCTGGCCCGTCGGTTACGCGCGCCTCCGCAGGTCCCGCGAAGATCGTCCCTGAATTCAGCGCGCCTCTTCACCAATCGAGCATCGGGCTGCCGCTGCGTCGCCCCGTCGGGCCGCAGCGCCGCCGCCCCGTGGTTCTCCTCGCAGCTGCATCGACTCGTGCGTCGCCACTGCGTCACCCCTTCGGGCCGTAGTGTCGCGATACGTGGTTCCCGCCGCCGTCCCGAGGCCGTCTCCGCGGTTGCACTGACTCGCGAACCGCCATTGTGTCGCCCCTTTGGGCCGCAGCGTCGCGGCCCGCGGTCCCCGCCGCCGCCCCGAGGTCTTCCAGCCATCACCCCGACCCGCCTGCCGCTGCTGCATCACCCCTTCGGGCTGTAGCGCCGCGGTCCGCGGTTGGCTCCGCCGTCACAGCGCGTCGACCTCCCGAGGTATGCGCCGCGCCGTCTTCCTTGGTGCGGGAACGCCACCGTCCGCGTTGGTCTTCGTCACACTGTTAGGGTTCTTCGCCTACTTCGAGCACCGCTGCCGCACTTCTAACCTAGCCGCCGCCGCTGCCGCACTTCTTTGGCCGCCGCCGCGGCTACCTCCATAGCTGCCCCCGCCGCCCGTCCACCCCGTTCGTCTTCATCCAGCACTAGCCCGTCGCCAGCGTCGCCGTCATCTACCCCGACCACTTCGTCTACTCCGACCACCGTTGGTGACATCGGCACCGCGCCGATGGACGCCGCAATCATCGTCAATTTCTTCTCTGCTGGCCCCTCTGACTTCTCTGACATGGCGTACAGCTCGTGCAGGTTCCTCGTCTACGCATGCCTGGTGCTGGCAACATCGATGCGTGCCTTCATTCATGACGTGTCCCCGGGCCTGGCAAGCCTGGTCGGCACTTCGTCAACTTCATCTTCGTCCGTCTACGCATGCCCAGTGCTGGCAGCACTGGTGCGTGCCTTCGTCTATGATGTGTCCCCGGGCTTGGCAAACCCGCCGTGACGCGTCGCCAACAACATTTTCTTCCCGGCGCACCCCTATTTCGACACCACTGTGGCCATGCTAACTCGGCGCCCTCTTGCGCCCGCGGCTCCACGGCGACTTCCTCGACACCGGCGACCCCGACTTGACATCGACCACGGCATTCTTCGCACGGCTACCTCGACCACGGCTTCACCACCCCACGCTCTCAGCTACATCGACAAACGGCACAAAGGGCTAACGCCTGCTTGAGAAACCTCGTTGGTTTCCACTCCAGCCACGACTCCGCGATGCGTCGACCGTTACGACTATGGGGGGGGGGGGGGGGGGGGGAGGTGTCCGTCGGCTTGCCTTCGGATTCTTCTCCAGTCTCACCGTCTGCGTCGCTACCGTTGTGACTGCGGGGGATGTTGAGTATAATGTTTATTAGGAAAGACGAGATAGACTAGGATTTGTTCTGACTTGTCTTGTACTCCAAGTAGATGATTGTACTCCTATATATATGCCCACGAGGCTCAAGCAATACAATGAACTATTCCACCAATCCCTCTTTCCCTAATAACAGATCGAAATAGCATTTGACTGCCATGGTGGCTCCCGGACGGCCACCCCAGCTTGCTTTCTTTGAGCTGTACACGCAGGCGAAGGTGCTGATGAGAGCCGTGGGCGGATGCCAGCCGCCGGGTGGAATATTCTCGCTATATGCAAAGACGACACGGAACAGCGATGAGTGTCAGTCTTTGCCTTTGGCGTGGTCCGCATCGCATACCAGCGCTGCGCTGGAGCTCTGCCCTGGAAGAAAGCCAGGCGCCGGCGGGATGGAGTGCTCCTCGCCGGTCAGAGGATCCATGACAAGAAGGAGCTCGCGGTCGCCGTCTTTGCCGCCGAGGATCAGACGACCGTGCATGCAGCCTAGCCACGGAACCCAGCGGGGGCGGAGAGCAACGACGGGGTAATAGGCGTGGTTGGGGTGAATTGGAGCACGCAGTCGAAGGGGTCGGAGTTGAAGTAGAAGCCTATGAGTGGTGGGATGCTGTGGTGTGCCGCGCGGAAGGAGCAGAGGAAGTTCTCCTCGTCGTGGACGATGCGCCACCAGGCATTGTAGGAGGAGGAGACGACAGCGAGGGCGCTGGGATCTGATGGGAGGCGATGGAAGATATTGCGGAGCATGTCGCCGGGAAGCTGATGGGTGGGTGGTGGCGGGTTAGGCTGGTCGCCGCCGAGGGGCTGGTCATTCTCCATGGCCGCTAGCTGTGTAGGTCTAGGGCTTCATGCTAGCGAGAGGAGGGGAGGAAATGGAGCTCTTTCTTCTTCAGGTTAGAGGGGATGGAGATCCTGGCGAGAAAGAAACGGCCGAAACGCAGTCGAGTTTTGAATTTGAGTCGAGTGGAGAAGGTGGTCACGTACCGCTCGCCAGGTTTGTATGTGCTGTGCTTGCTAAGCAATCTTTGTTAAAGATTCGTGCTTAGCATTTTGCCCTTTTTTTTCTTGAAAATGACAAAACTTATAAACTTGAAGCTTCACAGTACAACGAAACAGAAGAAATACCATGTTTTACAGAAAGTTCTAGTTTCTTGATACATGGTAAATATCTAAACTGCGATTTTTACAGTCAAGCTCTGCAATTTGAAGTTTATATATAATACAGGAAAATATATATTTTTTCAAAAACATTTTTCACCTGATATGTTGTTTAACTGCAAACATTTAAATGGACTAATAATCATGTATGTGCAATGCACGTTAATATTAAGCAATATATTAAAACATTAGTCGTCTACCTGCAATGCATGTTAATATTAGGCAATAGATTAATTGTCTTTAACACTAAATATTTCAAAAGATATGAATTATATGTTGATAATTGGTAGGATATAATTAATTGGTTGGCGCTACCATGGGTATTGGATATGTTATTAATTAGGGGAGGACTATGTGAGGAAGGTCGTCACTACCTGATTGGGGCGGGACGTGCGTGGACTATGGCAGAACAACGAATATGATCCTTCATATCGGATGACAGACCATGAAAGGAACGCCAACTCCTAGATTTAATTAGATGGATTAGATCATAGAGTGTAGGTTGTTCTGGGTACACTAATTTTGATGGCTTTAAAAGAATTGGAACTCACACTTTTATAAGTAAAAAGATATATGTCGTGATGAAAAAAGTTTCAATTATGAAACAAAGATCTTGATGCAACACTAAACGGGGTGGATAAAAGGTGTAGCTACCGTGGGTGGCAACCTCGTGCAGAGCAGCTATGTGGGCAAAATAATGTTCCCAGGCTACAAAAATGTGTTCGAGACACTTTTCAAAAAAATGTTTGTGCAATGTTAATCCTGAAAAGTGTTAACTTGCATTTGAAAAAATGTAAAACATGTATAGAAAAATGTATTTGTCATATATGAAAAATGTATAAATGTGAATGTAAAAAGTAAAGAAATGTTAATCATGTATATGGAAAATGTTAATCATATGTACCTAAAATGTCACGCATATGTACCAAAAATGTTAATCATATGTACAAAGAATGTGACAAATATAAAATGTCAGCATTTCAATACAAATGTATGCCACATTTGAAAAAGAGTTATACAATCTAAAAAATATTCTTGTAATTCAATAAAATGTTTTATATATTCAAAAAATGTAATTCACATTTGTAAAAATCTTCACAAGTTTCACAAATGTGTTCATGGCATTTTCAAACAAATGTTTATACAATGTAATAAAATGTTAACATAGTGCGAAAAACTGTTTTTATCATTCATTCAACATGTATATGAAAAAACTATTTAAGTCATATTTAAAAAAAAAATTAAAGCATGTTTCTTTAAAAATATGTTAAATATGTACTTCAAAAATGTTAAATGGGCAAAAAAGAATTATTTGAAATATTGACGAAACATGTACAGACTGTATGAAAAAAAAGTATACATGTATTGAAAAAAACCCGAATAAAAAACAAACAAATAAACAAAAGTAAGAGTGAAGAAGCCGAAAGACCGATGAAAACTCATAAAGAAACAAAGAAAACCAAAGTATAAAAAAGAAGAAATAAAAAAATAAAAAACCATGAAAGTAAAACTAAGCCTAAAAAGGAAGAAAAATGAAAAATAGGAAACCGGTGAAGAAACAAAAAAACCAAAGAGAAACAAAAGAAAACAAAGAAAAAATGGAGCTAGCGAACTCTACTGCGAGCACTACACACATAACTAAGCAAACTTTTACACCTCAAAAAAAACTAAGAAAACTTTTTTTAGAACAACTAAGCAAACTTACACGCGCAGCACCACGCTACAAAGTCGGACAGCCTGCTACTGTCGCCCGTATTAGATTAGTACTACAAATCAGTATGGGAGTTTCTAAAAAAAAGTGAATCGCATGGACTTGGATCATAGCATTTTCTGTCAAGTATGACATGGGTTGTGACTTAATTCCTTTTCAAGTATGACACGGTTTAGAATTGGAACTGTCAAGCATTCGTTATTACTTTTTGCACATTATGGCACATCGTAGGAAGAAAATGTTTTTTTTCTAAAAAGAAAAGAAGAAACAGAATTACTATATCACATCTAGATGATTTTTAACAAGACATCTAAGTTTGTCATCGTTTAATTTAGTTTATGAAATTTGTGCAAGCGTTCGATCTTCCACCTCGCAGGTTGTTGTTTGTTTGTCGCACATCCTTTTGTTGACATGTTTGGCTTTGCTTTTCTCGGCCCATTATCGTGTCGTGCTGGTAATCCGTTTCGCTATGTTGTTTCTAGGCCGTGGCGTAGAATGGGATGAGACAAGAAAAGGCAGCTCTATCGCGGCCACTGTCTTCCTAGTTCATTTCGACATTGTTCCCATTCCTTCTAAGCTTCATTAAGATGAGATTTAGCAATGTCTGATGTAAGTTGTTGTCCTTTGAATCTTGTCGTAATTTTCAAACGAACTCTTAATCTCATGGCGTCGTCCAATGTATTCTCGTGTCTCCTTGTTCTGTTTTGTCCACATGTCAGTCGGTTCATGTTGCACGTGTGGTTTTTATCGGGCCATTTTTTTCTTGCACTCTTGTGGCCCATTTCATCTGCATGTGTTGTAGAAGTGGAAGATACATGCTATGTAGCTTGTCTTTGTCTGTTTCTATTTTCTTTCAAGTTCGATGTCTAAGAGATAATGCTCTTCGAAAGAGATAGACTCTGGGTTGCGCTCGATATCCAACTTGGTCTAGCTAATTTGTGTCCAGATATAGGTTCATCCTCGACATGCACTTGGTTCCGTCCCTTTTTTGTCTTACTTTCAACTCCACCTCTAACATTTATTTTTTTGTCCTAGTTATAAGTCTAGCTTGAATACGCAACTAGGCCTAGCCCATTTTTCTCTCAATTGCAAGTCCATCCTCGACACGGAACTTGGGGTAACCTTTTTTTCTCAGTTACAGCTCCACCGCCGACAAGCACCTAGGGTGGTGTGCCTTTTCTGTCCTAGTTGAAAGTCACCCTCGATATACTAATGGGTCCTAAACCCCATTTTGTCCTAATTTCAAGTTCACCCTCGATAGGAAATTGGGAGGGGACCCTTTTTGTCCTAGTTGCAACCCCACCCGTCTGCAAGTCCACCCATGGTAGGCAAATAGGGGGAGGGGCATCCGTTTTTGTTCCCAATTGCAACTACAACTCCAATATGCAATTGCTGGCCAGCCTTTTTTGAACCAATTTCAAGTCCATCCTCGATACGCAACTGGGTTTGATCCATTTTTATCCTACTTGCAAGTCCACCCTCGACACACAACTTGAGACTCACCCATTTTTGTCTTAGTTGCAACTCCATCCCCGACGTGTAATTGGGGTCCCGGTAGCAAGTCTTACGAGGAAGATTGAAGGAAGAGCTTGCAAGAGAGTAAAGGAAGCTCCTCCCCTCCCCAAGGTTGTGATGTTCACATCCACCAGCTTGTCTCCTTCAACCTGTGACTCCACCATCTTTGGTGACATTGTTTCAATCCATAGCTCTTTAGCCCTAAATCTTGTTGTTGCCATCTAAGATTGTCGGATCACTACTGCAGGAATGCCTAGCAGTGGCGGGCGAACCTCTTAGGGCCGCCCGCCACACTGCTAAAGTGGCATTAGTGGCGGGCACACGCCCGCCAGTGGTAGCTTCCAAACAGTGGCCGGCGGTGTAAATTGCCCGCTGTATAATCAATCGCATAGCAGTGTCCGACAACCTTGATGTCGCTTGAAGCTACGTCGGTACTTCCCCAAAGAGGAAGGGATGTTGCAGCACAGCGGCAGTAGGTATTTCCCTCACATATGAAACCAAGGTTATGGAACCAGTAGGAGAACCAAGCAACACAACATAAAAAGCCTCTGCACACAGATAACAAATCCTCGCAACCCGACGTGTTAAAGGGGTTGTCAATCCCTTTCGGGTAACGGTGCCAGAAATTGGTGTGTGACGGGAAAAAGTTGTAATATATTGAATAAAAAGATCGCAAATAAAATAAAGTACAGCAAAGTATTTTTGGGTTTTTTGATTAATAGATCTGAAAATAAAAGCAAATAAAAGTAGATCGCAAAGGCCAATAATATGAGAAACAGACCCGGCGGCCGTATACTTCAGTAGTGGCTTCTCTCGAAGAAAATAGCAAAGCGGTGGGTGAACAAATTACTGTTGGGCAATTGATAGAACTTCAAATACTCATGACGATATCCAGGCAATAATCACTATATAGGCATCACGTCCAAGATTAGTAGACTGACTCCTGCCTGCATCTACTGCTATTACTCCACACATCGACCGCTATCCAGCATGCATCTAGTGTATTAAGTTCATGGAAAAACGGAGTAATGCGATAAGAACGATAACATGATGTAGACAAGATATATCTATGTAGAGATAGACCCCATCGTTTTATCCTTAGTAGCAACCATACATACGTGTCGGTTCCCCTACTGTCACTGGGATCAAGCACCATAAAATCGAACCCACTAAAAAGCACCTCTTCCCATTGCAAGATAAATAGATCAAGTTG
Source organism: Triticum urartu (assembly GCF_003073215.2). Taxonomy (NCBI): domain Eukaryota; kingdom Viridiplantae; phylum Streptophyta; class Magnoliopsida; order Poales; family Poaceae; genus Triticum; species Triticum urartu. Next base: position 598,772,071 of record NC_053026.1, read on the forward strand.
GCCAAGAAAAACCAAATATTTGAGAAGAAATACGAGGCTATAAGCAATCATGCATAAAAGAAATCAAAGAAACTCAAATACTCTCATGGATATAAAAAGATCGATCTGATCATAAACTCAAAGTTCATCGGATCCCAACAAACACACTGCAAAAGAGTTACATCATATGAATCTCCAAGAGACCATTGTATTGAGAATCCTGAGAGAGAGATGAATCCATCTAGTTAATAACTACGAACCCGAAGGTCTGCAAAGAACTACTCACGCATCATCGGAGAGGAACCAATGGATGTGGTAAACCCCATCCGAGATGGTGTCTAGATTGGATCTGGTGGTTCTGGACTCTGCGGCGGCTGGATCAATATTTCGTCGACTCCCCTAGGGTTTTGGGAATATTGGGGTATTTATAGAGCAAAGAGACGGTCCGGGGGGCACCCGAGGTGGGCACAACCCACCAGGGCGCGCCTGGGCCTCCTGGCGCGCCCTGGTAGGTTGTGCCTCCCTCGCGGCACCCCCCAGGCACAGCCAGGGCCCGTTGTGTTCCTTTTGGCCCATAAAAATTCTCCGTAAAGTTTTGTGGCATTTGGACTCCATTTGATATTAATTTTCTGCGATGTAAAAAACATGGAAAAACAACAAGTGGCACTTGGCACTATGTCAATAGGTTAGTACCAAAAAATGATATAAAATGATTATAAAACATCCAAGATTGATAATATAATAGCATGGAACAATCAAAAATTATAGATACGTTGGAGACGTATTAGCATCCCCAAGCTTAACTCCTACTCGTCCTTGAGTATGGAAGTGATAAAAGCAGAATTTTGATGTGGAATGTTGCCTAACATGTCATATCATATTTCTTTCATTATAGCATGAACATTTGGACTTTTATATTGTTAAAAGCAATAGTCTAGTTTTGACATGATAATTTAAATACTCAAGCATATCAACAAGCAACCATATCTTTCAAAATATCAACGCTAAAATGAGCTATCCCTAGCCCATCATGCTCAACCATTGATCCATTCATGAAACATAATCACATATTAGCTATATCCAATACTCAAGTATGATCATATTGCCTCCTGGTTGGTGCTTTTATAAGAGAAGATGGAGACTCAATTTCAAAATAAAAATTGCATAAAGTAAGAGAAAGGCCCTTCCCAGAGGGAAGTAGGGATTTGTAGAGGTGCCAGAGCTCAAAGCAAAAAACATAGAGATAACAACATTTTGGGAGGTGTATCCATCCCACCAATGAAAACGACTTAGAGTTCCCAATACTTTCCTTGCTTAGATATATCATAGGCGGTTCCCAAATAGAAAATAAAGTTTATTCCTTTTTCCACCATACTTTCACTTTCCATGACTAACCGTATCCACGGGTGCCCTCCATACCAACACTTTCCAAGGAATTTATTATTTTACAACATAAAGTAAATTCATTTTTTTTGCATTTCGGGACTGGGCATCCCTAATACCTTTGTCTTACTCTCGTGCAATGACAAGTGAATAAACACTCATCTTGAGAATAACAGATCTAGCATGGAAAATATTAGCCACCCCTCACTGCTCTGCGAGCGAAAGGAACACGTAAAAGAGAAGTTTATTTTGAAAATTAGATATGGCACATGAAAATTTTCTTAGAACGGCAAAAGAATACCGCATATAGGTAGATATAGTGGACTCATCTGGCAAAACTGGTTTAAATGTTTTTGGATGCACAAGTAGTGATCATATTTAGTGCAAAATGAAGGCTAGCAAAAGATTGGGAAGCGACCAATTAATAAATGAATAATCTCGTAAGCAAGCATTAAACATAAATAACACCAAATAATGCACCATAAGTAGGATATAATTTCATTGCATAACTATTGACTTTCGTTCTTGCATAGGGAATCACAAACCTTAACACCAATATTCTTGCTAAAGCATAATTACTCATCAAGAAGACTCACATATCACAACATCATATCTCAAAACTATTACTAAGAATCAAGTTTATTTTGTCCAATGATCTTCATGAATTTTTTTATTATATACTTCTTGGATATCTATCACTTTGGGACTAATTTTCATGTGTTGCTTTTGACAAGCTCAAACAAATATAAGTGAAGATCATGAGCATAATATTTCTTTCTCTCAAATTAATTTAAGTGAAGCAAGAGATAATTTCTTGAAAATTTTACTAACTCTAAAACAAATCTAAGTGAATAAATAGAGCATTTCTTCAAAAATACTAAGCACACCATGCTCAAAAAGATATAAGTGAAGCACTAGAGCAAGTCCATAGCTCATAAAAATTTAAGTCAAGCATAGAGAGCAATTCTAACAAGTCATGACATAATTTTGGCTCTCTCAAATAGGTCTGTCCAGCAGGGGATCAAGACTTAAAACACAAAATAAAACAAGCAAAGACTCATATCATACAAGACGCTCCAAGAAAAATACATAGTATGTGACGAATAAAAATATAATTTTGAGTAAAATACTGATGGTCGTTAGAAGAAAAGAGGGGATGCCACTCGGGGGCATCCCCAAGCTTAGTTGGTTGCTCATTTTTGGATAATAGCTTGGGATGCCGGGGCATCCCGAAGCTTAGGCTCTTCTCCTCCTTATTCCTTCATCCATTGTAATATAACCCAAAACTTGAAAACTTCAATTACACAAAACTCAACAAAACTTCCGTGAGATCCGTTAGTATAAGAATAATAAATCACTACTATAAGTGATGTATCAAACCTATTCATATTTTGTTCTTGCATTATATCTACTGTATTCCAACTTTTCTATGGCAAAAAATCATCAAAGAAAACCATAGAGCCATCAAAATAAGCACACAACACAAAGAAAACATAATCTGTCAAAATAGAACAGTTTGTAGCAATCTGACTATTTCAAATACTTCTGTAACTCCAAAAATTCTGAAAAATTAGGACAACATGAGAAATTTCTACATTGTTCTACTGCAAGTGGGATGGGTATTTTATAGCTCTCTGATAAAAAATTAAAATTATTTTCGCGAGCGCAAAATTTTCTGTTTTTTCAGCAAGATCAAACAACTATCATCCAAGAAGATCCTATAGGCTTTACTTTGCACAAACACTAATTGAAACATAAAATACACAATCATAACAGTAGCATAATTGTGCTAACACTCAAAAATAGGAAGAAGAAAACAAAAATAATTTTTATTCATTGGGTTGCTCCCAACAAGTGCTATAGTTTTACGCCCTTAGCTAGGCATAAAGCAAGGATCTAAGTTTTGTCATCTTTGTCCAACTCTTCAATCAAATACTTAGAATCCTTCAGAGATTTAGCATAAAGATTTTCAATAACAACACTCCTAGGAATAAATCCAAAGATTTCATTCTTGCAAAAAGGATCTCTTATCACTTCAAAATCCGGGTCGATACCAATCATCTTAAGATTTTCTTTATTAATATTACTAGAGGTTGCAACCTTGTTCTTGGAGGCTCTACCAATTTTAATGGGAGTTTTTTCGATAGTTTGGGCGGAAGTGAAAGCCATGCTTAGATTACTAAAAAGTTCTTCTAATTTATCAATCTGAGAAGGGCTTTTTTCTATTCTTTAATGAATTATGGCACCCTTTTCCCTTAGCAACTTAAGAATATCTCCCGCTTTTGACCCCATATTGGTGGCAAAATTATGCATCTTTTTATCTATAATTCCCATATGATCTTCGGTGAGCATTTTCTTTTCAATAGCATCTAGTCTTTCCATAACATGCTCAAGAGTCAAAGTTGTTTCATTAATCACGAAGGGTGGTGAGCCCACTAAATTTTCCATAGCATTAAAGGCATAAAGAGAAGGAAACATCAAGAAATTTCCACCGGTAATCATATCAAGGACGAATCTATACCAAATGGTGACGCCAACATAAAAACAACGAAGAAGAACAACGGTGGATTGCTTACGGGTAGATCTATTATGAGCACTGGAAATCCTATACCAAGCATCTTTTAAATTTTCTCCCCCCTTTGTTTAAAGTTGAGAACTTCGTTCTCAGGAGTGAAAGCAATAGGGGAAGGACTATCCATAATGATAATAAATGGCAAACAAGGTTTCACAGAAAAATAGATCCGACAAGAAAACGGCGAACAGAAAAGAGGGGCGAATAAAATGGCAATTTTTTCTGAAGTGGGGGAGAGGAAAATAAGAGGCAAATGGCAAATAATGTAAATTGAGAGGAGATGAGATTTGTGATTAGGAACCTGGTATATGTTGAAGATCCTCCCCGACAACGGTGCCAGTAGGAGAACCAGTAGGAGAACCAAGCAACACAACGTAAACAACCCCTGCACAAAAAAACAAATCCTCGCAACCCGACATGTTAAAGGGGTTGTCAATCCCTTTCAGGTAACGGTGCCAGAAATTGGTGTGTGACGGGAAAAAGTTGTAATAGATTGAATAAGTAGATCGCAAATAAAATAAATTGCAAAAAAGTATTTTTGGGTTTTTGGATTAATAGATCTGAAAATAAAAGCAAATAAAAGTAGATCGCAAAGGCAAATAATATGAGAAAGAGACCCCGGGGCCGTAGATTTCACTAGTGGCTTCTCCCGAGAAAAATAGCAAAGCGGTGGGTGAACAAATTACTGTTGGGAAATTGATAGAACTTCAAATACTCATGACGATATCCAGGAAATGATC
>NC_053026.1:598777744-598819587 GCF_003073215.2 Triticum urartu
GATTTAGAATAATCCGGATCAGTGTCAAAGCTTGCGTCAACGTAACCATTTATGATGAGCTCTTTGTCACCTCCATAAACGAGAAACATATCCTTAGTCCTTTTCAGGTATTTCAGGATGTCCTTGACCGCTGTCCAGTGATCCACTCCTGGATTACTTTGGTACCTCCCTGCTAGACTTATAGCAAGGCACACATCAGGTCTGGTACACAGCATTGCATACATGATAGAGCCTATGGCTGAAGCATAGGGAACATCTTTCATCTTCTCTCTATCTTCTGAAGTGGTCGGGTATTGAGTCTTACTCAACTCCACACCTTGTAACACAGGCAAGAACCCTTTCTTTGCTTGATCCATTTTGAACTTTTTCAAAACTTTGTCAAGGTATGTGCTTTGTGAAAGTCCAATTAAGCGTCTTGATCTATCTCTATAGATCTTGATGCCCAATATGTAAGCAGCTTCACTGAGGTCTTTCATAGAAAAACTTTTATTCAAGTATCCCTTTATGCTATCCAGAAGTTCTATATCATTTCCAATTAGTAATATGTCATCCACATATAATATCAGAAATGCTACAGAGCTCCCACCCACTTTCTTGTAAATACAGGTTTCTCCAAAAGTCTGTACAAAACCAAATGCTTTGATCACACTATCAAAGCGTTTATTCCAACTCCGAGAGGCTTGCACCAGTCCATAAATGGATCGCTGGAGCTTGCACACTTTGTTAGCTCCCTTTGGATCGACAAAACCTTCCGGTTGCATCATATACAACTCTTCTTCCAGAAATCCATTCAGGAATGCAGTTTTGACATCCATCTGCCAAATTTCATAATCATAAAATGCGGCAATCGCTAACATGATTCGGACAGACTTAAGCATCGCTACGGGTGAGAAGGTCTCATCATAGTCAATCCCTTGAACTTGTCGAAAACCTTTCGCAACAAGTCGAGCTTTGTAGACAGTAATATTACCGTCAGCGTCAGTCTTCTTCTTAAAGATCCATTTATTCTCAATTGCTTGCCGATCAACGGGCAAGTCAACCAAAGTCCACACTTTGTTCTCATACATGGATCCCATCTCAGATTTCATGGCTTCAAGCCATTTTGCGGAATCTGGGCTCACCGTTGCTTCTTCATAGTTCGTAGGTTCATCATGATCCAATAGCATGACTTCCAGAACAGGATTACCATACCACTATGGTGCGGATCTTACTCTGGTTGATCTACGAGGTTCAGTAATAACTTGATCTGAAGTTCCATGATCATCATCATTAACTTCCTCACTAATTGGTGTAGGTGTCACAGAAACCGGTTTCTATGATGAACTACTTTCCAATAAGGGAGCAGGTACAGTTACCTCATCAAGTTCTACTTTCCTATCACTCACTTCTTTTGAGAGAAACTCCTTCTCTAGAAAGGATCCATTCTTAGCAACAAATGTCTTGCCTTCGGATCTGTGATAGAAGGTGTACCCAACAGTCTCCTTTGGGTATCCTATGAAGACACATTTCTCCGTTTTGGGTTCGAGCTTATCAGGTTGAAGCTTTTTCACATAAGCATCGCAGCCCCAAACTTTAAGAAACGACAACTTTGGTTTCTTGCCAAACCACAGTTCATAAGGCGTCGTCTCAACAGATTTCGATGGTGCCCTATTTAACGTGAATGCGGCCGTCTCCAAAGCATAACCCCAAAACGATAGCGGTAAATCAGTAAGAGACATCACAGATCGCACCATATCTAGTAAGGTACAATTACGACATTCGGACACACCATTACGCTGTGGTGTTCCGTGTGGCGTGAGTTGCGAAACTATTCCGCTTTGTTTCAAATGTAGACCAAACTTGTAACTCAAATATTCTCCTCCACGATCAGATCGTAGAAATTTTATTTTCTTGTTACGATGATTTTCAACTTCACTCTGAAATTCTTTGAACTTTTCAAATGTTTCAGATTTATGTTTCATTAAGTAGATATACCCATATCTGATTAAATCATCTGTGAAGGTGAGAAAATAACAATATCCGCCACGAGCCTCAACATTCATCGGACTACATACATCTGTATGTATGATTTCCAACAAATCTGTTGCTCTCTCCATAGTACCGAAGAACGGCGTTTTAGTCATCTTGCCCATGAGGCACGGTTTGCAAATACCAAGTGATTCATAATCAAGTGGTTTCAAAAGTCCATCAGTATGGAGTTTCTTCATGCGCTTTACACCGATATGACCTAAACGGCAGTGCCACAAATAAGTTGCACTATCATTATCAACTCTGCATCTTTTGGCTTCAACATTATGAATATGTGTATCACTACTATCGAGATTCATCAAAAATAGACCACTCTTCAAGGGTGCATGACCATAAAAGATATTACTCATATAAATAGAACAACCATTATTCTCTGTTTTAAATGAATAACCGTCTCGCATCAAACAAGATCCAGATATAATGTTCATGCTCGACGCTGGCACCAAATAACAATTATTTAGGTCTAAAACTAATCCCGAAGGTAGATGTAGAGGTAGCGTGCCGACCGCGATCACATCGACTTTGGAACCATTTCCCACGCGCATCGTCACCTCGTCCTTGGCCAGTGTTCGCTTAATCTGTAGTCCCTGTTTCGAGTTGCAAATATTAGCAACGGAACCAGTATCAAATACCCAGGTGCTACTACGAGCTCTAGTAAGGTACACATCAATAACATGTATATCACATATACCTTTGTTCACCTTGCAATCCTTCTTATCCGCCAAATACCTGGGGCAGTTCCGCTTCCAGTGACCAGTCTGCTTGCAGTAGAAGCACTTAGTTTCAGGCTTAGGTCCAGACTTGGGTTTCTTCTCCTGAGCAGCAACCTGTTTGCTGTTCTTCTTGAAGTTCCCCTTCTTCTTCCCTTTGCCCTTTTTCTTGAAACTGGCGGTCTTATTGACCATCAACACTTGATGCTCCTTCTTGATTTCTACCTCCGCAGCCTTTAGCATTGCGAAGAGCTCGGGAACCGTCTTATCCATCCCTTGCATGTTATAGTTCATCACGAAGCTCTTGTAGCTTGGTGGCAGTGATTGAAGAACTCTGTCAATGACACTATCAACAGGAAAATTAACTCCTAGTCGAGTCAAGTGATTATGATACCCAGACATTTTGAGTATATGTTCACTGACAGAACTATCCTCTTCCATCTTGCAGCTATAGAACTTACTGGAGACTTCATATCTCTCAATCCGGGCGTTTGCTTGAAATATTAACTTCAACTCCTGGAACATCTCATATGCTCCATGACGTTCAAAATGTCGTTGAAGACCCGGTTCTAAGCCGTAAAGCATGGCACACTGAACTATCGAGTAGTCATCAGCTTTGCTCTGCCAGACGTTCATAACATCTGGTGTTGCTCCTGCAGCAGGCTTGGCACTTAGCGGTGCTTCCAGGACGTAATTCTTCTGTGCAGCAATGAGGATAATCCTCAAGTTACGGACCCAGTCCGTGTAATTTCTACCATCATCTTTCAACTTTTCTTTCTCAAGGAACGCATTAAAATTCAACGGAACAACGGCACGGGCCATCTATCTACAATCAACATAGACAAGCAAAATACTATCAGCTGGTACTAAGTTCATGATAAATTTAAGTTTAATTAATCATATTACTTAAGAACTTCCACTTAGAAAGACATCCCTCTAATCTTCTAAGTGATCACGTGATCCAAATCAACTAAACCATAACCGATCATCACGTGAAATGGAGTAGCTTTCAATGGTGAACATCAATATGTTGATCATATCTACTATATGATTCACGCTCAACCTTTCGGTCTCAGTGTTCCGAGGCCATATCTGCATATGCTAGGCTCGTCAAGTTTAACCTGAGTATTCTGCGTGTGCAAAAACTAGCTTGCACCCGTTGTAGACGGACGTAGAGCTTATCACACCCGATCATCACGTGGTGTCTGGGCACGACGAACTTTGGCAATAGTGCATACTCAGGGAGAACACTTCTATCTTGAAATTTAGTGAGAGATCATCTTATAATGCTGCCGTCAATCAAAGCAAGATAAGATGCATAAAATATAAACATCACATGCAATCAATATAAGTGATATGATATGGCCATCATCATCTTGTACTTGTGATCTCCATCTCCGAAGTACCGTCATGATCACCATTGTCACCGGCGCGACACCTTGCTCTCCATCGTAGCATCGTTGTCGTCTCGCCAATCTTATGCTTCCACGACTATCGCTACCGCTTAGTGATAAACTAAAGCATTACAGCGTGATTAGATTACATACAATAAAGCGACAACCATATGGCTTCTGCCAGTTGCCGATAACTCGGTTACAAAACATGATCATCTCATACAATAAAATTTAGCATCATGTCTTGACCATATCACATCACAACATGCCCTACAAAAACAAGTTAGACGTCCTCTACTTTGTTGTTGCAATTTTACGTGGCTGCCACGGGCTTAGCAAGAATCGTTCTTACCTACGCATCAAAACCACAACGATAGTTTGTCAAGTTGGTGTTGTTTTAACCTTCACAAGGACCGGGCGTAGCCACACTCGATTCAACTAAAGTTGGAGAAACTGACACCCGCCAGCCACCTGTGTGCAAAGCACATCGGTAGAACCAGTCTCGCATAAGCGTACGCGTAATGTCGGTCCGGGCCGCTTCATCCAACAATATCGCCGAACCAAAGTATGACATGATGGTAAGCAGTATGGTTTATATCGCCCACAACTCACTTGTGTTCTACTCGTGCATATAACATCAACGCATAAAACCTGGCTCTGATACCACTGTTGGGGAACGTAGTAATTTCAAAAAAATTCCTACGCACACGCAAGATCATGGTGATGCATAGCGACGAGAGGGGAGAGTGTTGTCTACGTACCCTCGTAGAACGTTCATGGAAGCATTATATCAACGCGGTTGATGTAGTCGTACGTCTTCACGTCCGACCGATCTAAGTACCGAAAGCACGGCACCTCCGAGTTCGGCACACGTTCGGCTCGGTGACGTCCTCGCCTTCTCGATCCAGCAAGAGGGGTGAAGTAGTAGATGAGTTCTGGCAGCACGACGGCGTGGTGACGGTGTTGGTGAAGAACAATCTCCGCAGGGCTTCGCCTAAGCACTACGAAAACTATTAAGGAGGATAAACTAGAGGGGACGGGGTTGCCGGCACGCGGCTTGGTGTTTCTTGATGTGTCTTTGGTGCTAGCCTTACCCCTCTATTTATATGTTGAGCCTTGGGGTTGAATCTTGGAGTAAAAGCCTCCACAAAGTCGGTTTCACCCGAAAGGCAAGAGTCCTTCTCGGACTCCATCCTTTTGCGCTTTCCAAAAAACCTTTTGGGCTTTCCCCTTTGGCCCAAATAAAGTGTTCTCGTACCCAAACATTTTGGGGAACATCCGGAATTCCTTCCGGTGATTTCCGGAACCCTTCCGGTGACCAAACACTATTATCCCATATATCAAACTTTATCTCCGGACCATTCCGGAGTTCCTCGTCATGTCCATGATCTCATCCCGGACTCCGAACAACATTCGGTCACCAACATACATAACTCATATAGTACTATATCGTCAACGAACGTTAAGCGTGCGGACCCTACGGGTTCGAGAACTGTGTAGACATGACCGAGACACCTCTTTGGTCAATAACCAATAGCAGGACCTAGATGCCCATATTGGCTCCTACATATTCTACGAAGATCTTTATCGGTCAGACCGCATAACAACATACATTGTTCCCTTTGTCATCGGTATGTTACTTGTCCGAGATTCGATCGTCGGTATCTCAATACCTAGTTCAATCTCATTACCGGCAAGTCTCTTTACTCGTTCCGTAATACATCATCCCGCAACTAACTCATTAGTTGCAATGCTTGCAAGGCTTATAGTGATGTGCATTACTGAGTGGGCCCAGAGATACCTCTCCGACAATCAGAGTGACAAATCCTAATCTCGAAATACGCCAACCCAACAAGTACCTTTGGAGACACCTATAGAGCACCTTTATAATCACCCAGTTACGTTGTGACATTTGGTGACACACAAAGTGTTCCTCCGGTAAACGGGAGTTGCATAATCTCATAGTCATAGGAACATTTATAAGTCATGAAGAAAGCAATAGCAACAAACTAAACGATCAAGTGCTAAGCTAACGGAATGGGTCAAGTCAATCACATCATTCTCCTAATGATGTGATCCCGTTAATCAAATGACAACTCATGTCTATGGTTAGGAAACTTAACCATCTTTGATCAACGAGCTAGTCAAGTAGAGGCATACTAGTGACACTTTGTTTGTCTATGTATTCACACATGTATTATGTTTCCGGTTAATACAATTCTAGCATGAATAATAAACATTTATCATGAAATAAGGAAATAAATAATAACTTTATTATTGCCTCTAGGGCATATTTCCTTCATATTATTCATGCTAGAATTGTATTAACCGGAAACATGATACATGTGTGAATACATAGACAAATAGAGTGTCACTAGTATGCCTCTACTTGACTAGCTCGTTGATCAAAGATGGTTATGTTTCCTAGCCATAGACAAAGAGTTGTCATTTGATTAACGGGATCACATCATTAGGAGAATGATGTGATTGACTTGACCCGTTCCGTTAGCATAGCACTTGATCGTTTAGTTTATTGCTATTGCTTTCTTCATGACTTATACATGTTCCTATGACTATGAGATTATGCAACTCCCGTTTACCGGAGGAACACTTTGTGTGCTACCAAACGTCACAACATAACTAGGTGATTATAAAGGTGCTCTACAGGTGTCTCTGAAGGTACTTGTTGGGTTGGCGTATTTCAAGATTTGGATTTGTCACTCCGATTGTCGGAGAGGTATCTCTGGGCCCACTCGGTAATGCACATCACTATAAGCCTTGCAAGCATTGCAACTAATGAGTTAGTTGCGGGATGATGTATTACGGAATGAGTAAAGAGAGTTGCCGGTAACGAGATTGAACTAGGTATGAAGATACCGACGATCGAATCTCAGGCAAGTAACATACCGATGACAAAGGGAACAACGTATGTAGTTATGCGGTTTGACCGATAAAGATCTTCGTAGAATATGTTGGAGCCAATATGAGCATCCAGGTTCTGCTATTGGTTATTGACCGGAGACGTGTCTCGGTCATGTCTACATAGTTCTCGAACCCGTAGGGTCCGCACGCTTAAAGTTTGATGACGGCTATATTATGAGTTTATGTACCGAAGGAGTTCGGAGTCCCGGATGAGATCGGGGACATGACGAGGAGTCTCGAAATGGTCAAGACATAAAGATCGATATATTGGACGACTATATTCGGACATCGGAAAGGTTCCGAGTGATTCGGGTATTTTCAGGAGTACCGAGGAGTTACGGGAATTCGTATTGGGCCTTAATGGGCCATACAGGAAAGGAGAGAAAGGCCTCAAAGGTTGGCCGCACCCCTCCCCATGGGCTGGTCCGAATTGTACTAGGGAGAGGGGGCGCCCCCTTCCTTCCTTCTCCTTTTCCCTTCCCTTTCCTTCCCTCCTACTCCTACTACTTGGAAGGGCTCCTAGTTCTACTAGGAAAGGGAAATCCTACTCCCGGTAGGAGTAGGACTCCCCTAGGGCGCGCCATAGAGAGGGCCGACCCTCCCCCTCCTCCACTCCTTTATATACGGGGGCAAGGGGGCACCCCAAAGACACAACAATTGATCTCTTGATCTCTTAGCCGTGTGCGGTGCCCCCCTCCACCATGATCCACCTCAATCATATCGTAGCGGTGCTTAGGCGAAGCCCTGCATCGGTAGAACATCATCATTGTCACCACGCCGTCGTGCTGATGGAACTCTCCCTCAAAGCTTAGCTGGATTAGAGTTCGAGGGACGTCATCGAGTTGAACGTGTGCAAAACTCGGAGGTGTCGTGCGTTCGGTACTTGATCGGCCGGATCGTGAAGATGTACGACTACACCAACCGCGTTGTGCTAACGCTTCCGCTTTCAGTCTACGAGGGTACGTAGACAACACTCTCCCCTCTCGTTGCTATGCATCACCATGATCTTGCGTGTGCGTAGGAATTTTTTGAAATTACTACGTTCCCCAACAGTGGCATCCGAGCCAGGTTTTATGCGTTGATGTAATATGCACGAGTAGAACACAAGTGAGTTGTGGGCGATATAAGTCATACTGGTTACCAGCATGTCACACTTCGGTTCAGCGGTATTGTGGGATGAAGCGGCCCGGACCGACATTACACGTACACTTACGCGAGACTGGTTTTACCGCCATGCTATGCACACAGGTGACTAGCGGGTGTCAGTTTCTCCAACTTTAGTTGAATCGAGTGTGGCTACGCCCGGTCCTTGAGAAGGTTAAAACTGTACTAACTTGACAAACTATCGTTGTGGTTTTGATGCGTAGGTAAGAACGGTTCTTGCTCAGCCCGTAGCAGCCACGTAAAACTTCCAACAACAAAGTAGATGACGTCTAACTTGTTTTTGTAGGGCATGTTGTGATGTGATATGGTCAAGACGTGATGAGATATAAGTTGTTGTATGAGATGATCATGTTTTGTTGAAATTATCGGCAATTGGCAGAAGTCTTATGGTTGTCTCTTTATTGCATAAGATGCAAGTGCCAAATAATTGCTTTACTTTATCGCTATGCGATAGCAATAGTTGCAAGAGAAATAGTTGGCGAGACGACCATGTGACGACACATTGATATAGATCAAGATGATGGAGATCATGGTGTCATGCCGGTGACGATGGAAATCATGACGATGCTTTGGAGATGGAGATCAAAGGCACAAGAAGATGATGGCCATATCATGTCACATATTTTGATTGCATGTGATGTTTATCTTTTATACATCTTATTTTGCTTAGTTCGACGGTAGCTTTATAAGATGATCACTCACTAAATTTCAAGATAAAATTGTTCTCCCTGAGTATGCACCATTGCCAAAGTTCTTCGTGCCCAGACACCACGTGATGATCGGGTGTGATAAGCTCTACGTCCATCTACAATGGGTGCAAGCCAGTTTTGCACACGCAGAAATACTCGGGTTAAACTTGACGAGCCTAGCATATGCAGATATGGCCTCGGAACACTGGAGACCGAAAGGTCGAGCGTGAATCATATAGTAGATATGATCAACATAATGATGTTCACCATTGAAAACTACTCCATTTCACGTGATGATCGGTTATGGTTTAGTTGATATGGATCACGTGATCACTTAGATGATTAGAGGGATGTCTATCTAAGTGGGAGTTCTTAAGTAATATCATTAATTGAACTTTAATTTATCATGAAATTAGTCCTAGTAGTATTAGCATTTCTATGTTCTAGATCAATAGCTCGCGATGTTTCTCCCCATTTAATTTTTATATGTTCCTAGAGAAAACTAAGTTGAAAAATGTTAGTAGCAATGATACGGATTGGACCCGTGATCTGAGGATTATCCTCATTGCTGCAGAGAAGAATTATGTCCTTGATGCACCGCTAGGTGACAGACCTATTGCAGGAGCAGATGCAGACGTTATGAACGTTTGGCTAGCTCAATATGATGACTACTTGATAGTTTACTGCACCATGCTTAACGGCTTAGAATCGGGACTTCAAAGACGTTTTGAACGCCATGGACCATATGAGATGTTCCAGGAGTTGAAGTTAATATTTCAAGCAAATACCCGAGTTGAGAGATATGAAATCTCCAACAAGTTCTATAGCTAAAAGATGGAGGAGAATAGCTCAAGCAGTGAGCATGTGCTCAGATTGTCTGGGTACTACAATCGCTTGAATCAAGTGGGAGTTAATCTTCCAAATAAAATAGTGATTAACAGAATTCTCTAGTCACCATCACCAAGTTAGTAGAACTTCGTGATGAACGATAATATGCAAGGGATAACGAAAACGATTCCCCAGCTCTTCGTGATGCTGAAATCGATGGAGGTAGAAATCAAGAAAGAGCATCAAGTGTTGATGGTTAACAAGATCACTAGTTTCAAGAAAAGGGCAAAGGAATAGAAGGGGAACTTCAAGAAGAATAGCAAGCAAGTTGCTGCTCAAGTGAAAAAACCCAAGTCTGGACCTAAGCCTGAAACTAAGTGCTTCTACTGCAAAGGAACTGGTCGCTGGAAGCGGAACTACCCAAGTATTTGGCGGATAAGAAGGATGGCAAAGTGAACAAAGGTATATTTGATATACAGATTATTGATGTGTATTTTACTAGTGTTCGTAGCAACCCCTCGGTATTTGATACTGGTTCAGTTGCTAAGAATAGTAACTTGAAACGGGAGTTGCAGAATGAACAGAGACTAGTTAAGGGTGAAATGACGATGTGTATTGGAAATGGTTCCAAGATTGATATGATCATCATCGCGCACTCCCTATACTTTCAGGATTAGTGTTAAACCTAAAATAAATGTTATTTAGTGTTTGCGTTGAGCATGAATATGATTGGATCATGTTTATTGCAATACGGTTATTCATGTAAGTTAGAGAATAATTGTTGTTCTGTTTACATGAATAAAACCTTCTATGGTCATACACCCAATGAAAATGGTTTGTTGGATCTCGATCGTGGTGATACACATTTTTATAATATTGAAGCCAAAAGATGCAAAGTTAATAATGATAGTGCAACTTATTTGTGACACTGCCGTTTAGGTCATATTGGTGTAAAGCGCATGAAGAAAATCCATGATGATGGGCTTTTGGAATCACTTGATTATGAATCAGTTGATGCTTGCGAACCATGCCTCATGGGCAAGATGACTAAGACTCCGTTCTCCGGAACAATGGAGCGAGCAATAGATTTGTTGGAAATCATACATACTGATGTATGTGGTCCGATGAATATTGAGGCTCGCGGCAGGTATCATTATTTTCTGATCTTCACAGATGATTTGAGCAGATATGAGTATATCTACTTGATGAAACACAAGTCTGAAACATTTGAAAAGTTTAAAGAATTTCAGAGTGAAGTGGAGAATCATCGTAACAAAAATAAAAGTTTCTACGATATGATCGTAGAAGTAAAATATTTGAGTTACGAGTTTGGCCTTCAGTTAAAACAATGTGAAATAGTTTCACTACTCACGCCACCTGGAACACCACAGTGTAATGGTGTGTCCGAACGTCGTAACCGTACTTTATTAGATATGGTGCGATCTATGATGTCTCTTACCGATTTACCACTATTGTTTTGGGGTTATGCATTAGAGACAGCTACATTCACATTAAATAGGGCACCATCTAAATCCGTTGAGACGACACCGTATGAACTATGGTTTGGCAAGATACCTAAGATGTCGTTTCTTAAAGTTTGAGGTTGCAATGCTTATGTGAAAAAGTTTCAACCTCGTAAGCTCAAACCCAAATCAGAGAAGTGCATCTTCATAGGATACCCAAAAGAAAATGTTGGGTACACCTTGTATCACAGATCCGAAGGCAAGATATTCATTGCTGAGAATGGATCCTTTCTAGAGAAGGAGTTTCTCTCGAAAGAAGTGAGTGGGAGGAAAGTAGAACTTGATGAGGTAACTGTACCTGCTCCCTTATTGGAAAGTAGTTCATCACAGAAATCTGTTCCTGTGACTACTACACCAATTAGTGAGGAAGCTAATGATGATGATCATGTAACTTCAGATCAAGTTACTACCGAACCTCATAGGTAAACCAGAGTGAGATCCGCACCAGAGTGGTACGGTAATCCTGTTCTGGAGGTCATGTTACTTGACCATGACGAGCCTACGAACTATGAGGAAGCGATAATGGGCCCAGATTCCACGAAATGGCTTGAGGGCATGAAATCTGAGATGAGATCCATGTATGAGAACAAAGTATGGACTTTGATTGACTTGCCCATTGATCGGCGAGCCATTGAGATTAAATGGATCTTCAAGAGGAAGACGGACGCTGATAGTAGTGTTACTATCTACAAAGCTAGAATTGTCGCAAAAGGTTTTCGACAAGTTCAAGGTGTTGACTACGATGAGAGTTTCTCACTCGTATCTATGCTTAAGTATGTCCGAATCATGTTAGCAATTGCCACATTTTATGAAATCTGGCAAATGGATAAACAAAACTACATTCCTTAATGGATTTATTAAAGAAGAGTTGTATATGATGCAACAAGAAAGTTTTGTCAATCCTAAAGGTGCTAACAAAATATGCAAGCTGCAACGATCCATCTATGGACTGGTGCAAGCATCTCGGAGTTGGAATATACGCTTTGATAAGTTGATCAAAGCATATAGTTTTATACAGACTTGCAGTGAAGCCTGTTTTTACAAGAAACTGAGTGGGAGCACTACAGCATTTCTGATAAGTATATGTGAATGACATATTGTTGATCGAAGATAATGTAGAATTATTCTGCAAAGCATAAAGGAGTGTTTGAAAGGATTTTTTCAAAGAAAGACCTCGGTAAAGCTGCTTACATATTGAGCATCAAGATCTATAGAGATAGATCAAGACGCTTGATAAGTTTTTCAATGAGTACATACCTTGACAAGATTTTGAAGTAGTTCAAAATGGAACAGTCAAAGAAAGAGTTCTTGCCTGTGTTACAAGGTGTGAAGTTGAGTAAGACTCAAAACCCGACCACGGCAGAAGATAGAGAGAGAATGAAAGTCATTCCCTATGCCTTGGCCATAGGTTCTATAAAATATGTCATGCTGTGTACCAGATCTATTGTATACCCTACACTGTTTTTGGCAAGGGAGTACAATAGCGATCTAGGAGTAGATTACTGGACGACGATCAAATTATCCTTAGTGGAATAAGGATATGTTTCTCGATTATGGAGGTGACAAAAAGGTTCGTCATAAAGGGTTACGTTGATGCAAATTTTGACACTGGTCCAGATGACTCTAAATCTCAATCTGGATACATATTGAAAGTGGGAGCAATTAGCTAGAATAGCTCCGTGCAGAGCATTGTTGACATAGAAATTTGCAAAATACTTACGGATCTGAATGTGGCAGACCCGTTGACTAAACATCTCTCACAAGCAAAACATGATCACACCTTAGTACTCTTTGGGTGTTAATCACATAGCGATGTGAACTAGATTATTGACTCTAGTAAACCCTTTGGGTGTTGGTCACATGACAATGTGAACTATGGGTGTTAATCACATGGTGATGTGAACTATTGGTGTTAAATCACATGGCGATGTGAACTAGATTATTGACTCTAGTGCAAGTGGGAGACTAAAGGAAATATGCCCTAGAGGCAATAATAAAGTTATTATTTATTTCCTTATATCATGATAAATGTTTATTATTCATGCTAGAATTGTATTAACCGGAAACATGATACATGTGTGAATACATAGACAAATAGAGTGTCACTAGTATGCCTCTACTTGACTAGCTCGTTGATCAAAGATGGTTATGTTTCCTAGCCATAGACAAAGAGTTGTCATTTGATTAACGGGATCACATCATTAGGAGAATGATGTGATTGACTTGACCCATTCCGTTAACATAGCACTTGATCGTTTAGTTTATTGCTATTGCTTTCTTCATGACTTATACATGTTCCTATGACTATGAGATTATGCAACTCCCGTTTACCGGAGGAACACTTTGTGTGCTACCAAACATCACAACGTAACTGGGTGATTAGAAAGGTGCTCTACAGGTGTCTCCGAAGGTACTTGTTGGGTTGGTGTATTTCGAGATTAGGATTTGTCACTCTGATTGTCGGAGAGATATCTCTGGGCCCACTCGGTAATGCACATCACTATAAGCCTTGCAAGCATTGCAACTAATGAGTTAGTTGCGGGATGATGTATTACAGAACGAGTAAAGAGACTTGCCGGTAACGAGATTGAACTAGGTATGAAGATACCGACGATTGAATCTCGGGCAAGTAACATACCGATGACAAAGGGAACAACATATGTAGTTATGTGGTTTGACCGATAAAGATCTTCGTGGAATATGTAGGAGCCAATATGAGCATCCATGTTCCGCTATTGGTTATTGACCGGAGACGTGTCTCGGTCATGTCTACATAGTTCTCGAACCCGTAGGGTCCTAACGCTTAAAGTTCGATGATGGTTATATTATGAGTTTATGTGTTTTGATGTACCGAAGGAGTTCGGAGTCCTGGATGAGATCAGGAACATGACGAGGAGTCTCGAAATGGTCGAGACGTAAAGATCGATATATTTGACGACTATATTCGGACATCGGAAAGGTTCCGAGTGATTCGGGTAATTTCGGGAGTACCGGGGAGTTATGGGAATTCGTATTGGGCCTTAATGGGCCATACGGGAAAGGAGAGAAAGGCCTCAAAGGTTGGCCGCACCCCTCCCCATGGGCTGGTCTGAATTGGACTAGGGAGGGGGGGCGCCGCCTTCCTTCCTTCTCCTTTTCCCTTCCCTTTCCTTCCCTCCTACTCCTACTACTTGGAAGGGCTCCTAGTTCTACTAGGAAAGGGGGAATCCTACTCCCGGTGGGAGTAGGACTCCCCTAGGGCGCGCCATAGAGAGGGCCGGCCCTCCCCCTCCTCCACTCCTTTATATACGGGGGCAAGGGGGCACCCCAAAGACACAACAATTGATCTCTTGATCTCTTAGCCGTGTGCGGTGCCCCCCTCCACCATAATCCACCTCGATCATATCGTAGAGGTGCTTAGGCGAAGCCCTGCATCTGTAGAACATCATCATCGTCACCACGCCGTCGTGATGACGGAACTCTCCCTCAAAGCTCGGCTAGATCGGAGTTCGAGGGAAGTCATCGAGTTGAACGTGTGCGGAACTCGGAGGTGTCGTGCGTTCGGTACTTGATCGGTCGGATCATGAAGACGTACGACTACACCAACCGCGTTGTGCTAACGCTTCCGCTTTCGATCTACGAGGGTACGTAGACAACACTCTCCCCTCTCGTTGCTATGCATCACCATGATCTTGCGTGTGCGTAGGAATTTTTTTGAAATTACTACGTTCCCCAACATGAACATCACCCTCTTATCCCGCTGGCAATGGCGCATTTCGCAAGGGAAAAGTGGCCTCTGGCTAGACATCATTCGGAACAAGTACTTGTGTGGGCAACCCCTCGCCTTCTGTCAGAGATCTGGCGGCTCCTAGTTCTGGCAGTCGGTCATCCAACTCCTCTCGGTCCTCCGCATTGGTACCTCCATTTTGGTTGGATATGGAGCGACGACTCTGTTCTAGTTCGACCGGTGGGCGGGAGACACCCCCTTCGCCGCGCGCTTACCCAACCTCTTCTCCATCGCTGTCGTTGTTTTGTCATGGCAGATGTCCTAGAGAAAGGACTTAGTCGTGGAGCCATCGCAGCTGGTTAGCTTGAAGGGGTTAAAGCGGACACAAGGACGCAAGAGAGTTTATACTAGTTCGGCCCCTTCGATGAAGGTAAAAGCCTACGTCTAGTTGTGATGGAATTGATGGGGTTTCGATGACTAGGGAGCAAACAAGCTTCGCCTATGTCTCGAGTTGTTGTCTGTTGTCCTTGAACCGCCGCCGGGTCATCCCCTTATATACACGGGTGACACCCGTCGGTTCACAGAGTCCCAACACCGGTCGATATTCGTATCCGGGTTGGTCTCTCCTTATTCCTAACTTACAATACAAGCTTATATACAACTTCCGGTTTACAGCTACAAGTCTTGAACCGGCTACGGGCCTTAGGCCCTCATCTGCCTTCTTGGGCTTTATCACTTCTGGGACTACCGATGAAGTTGACCCGGCCTAGATAGGCCGGTTTACGCCCAGCAATAATATCCTCAACATTAGGCCCCAGATTGATTTGAACGGGCTCATGTCAATCCTTTAACAAAAACTTCATCTTCAACGTCTTCTCATAAATTGATAAACCTCCATGATGTCATCTTCTTTGATTATTGTAAACCGGAGTGACGTCACCTGTCATAACGAAGATATCCATTATGCTTCTTTATTTAATATATCTGCGGAAATCGAGGCGACAGCTCCCGTTTCGTGCCCCTTGATTGTCGCGCCTGACACATGTCTTTTTGCCTTATAAATAGGACCGAAGGGTCATTTCCTTTCTCTTTCCCTTCTTCCCCTTCTGCTTCGTCTTCCTCGCAGTCGCCCGCTCAGAGCTCCGCCGCCACCGTCGACCTCTGCCTCAACCTTGGCCGCTGCATCAACCTGCACCAGAGCATCGCGGCAACCTTCCGCGTCTTCCTCAGCTCCGGTAAATCTTCTATCCTTTCCCTGCAGATCTGTTTTAGGGTTTCACAGTTCTTCAGTGTATTCATCGTCTGCCTCTTGCTCATACGATAGATCTTTAGATGAATCCGCAAATCTTTACTCTGTGCAATGATAGTTGTTTGACCTTCGCCTTCACTTATGCATCTCAAACCATAGATCTATATGAACGTTTTGCTCATTGGTTCGGTACTGCTCCTTTGAACCTCTAAGTATTTATCTCTTTTCTGAACTTGCTTCAGATCCAATGCTATAAGGAAATCTTGTGAAACCTGTTTCTGCGTACTTGTCCATCCGCAATGCTTAGATCAGGCGGTTTAACCTTATAAATTTTTTTCCAAACCGGTATATGCCATTAGTCCCCTTATTGAACCGCCAGATGCTTGTTGCTTCATAAAACTCCGGTTTCAGATAGTTCTGTCTCCGGTTTAACAGTGCCCATACCAATGTATCTTGATCAAATGCATTTTTGAACCGGGATCTTCTACCTTGTAGATTCCATCATGGCCAAGCAAGTATGAGTGCAATTGGGTTCCTTCTCGCGTCACAGAGGCTCAACTGGACGATTTAGTCCTGATTGGCGCTTTAGGCAGCAAAGATACCATCCATTGGAGGGCTCCTGGCAAAGAATGCCCTCCCACACCTCGAGAAGGAGAGTTGTTGTTTTCGTAGATCACTTAGCCCGGGGCTTTAAGCCCCCGGTTCTAAATTTTACCGGGATGTTTTAGCCGATTTCCAACTCCATCCCACAAGACACTGGCCCCAACTCTGTTACAAATATGTGTCACTTCCAAGTGCTCTGTGAGGTGTTCTTTCAAGAGGAGCCCACAGTGGAATTGTTCAGAGACCTTTTCCATCTAAACCGCCGTACTGAGTTTACTGATGGCTCTAATACGGAGTTGGGTGGCGTGGCGATTCAGAAAAGGAAAGAGGTCACATACCCTCACGCCAAGCTGCACAGTCACCCCAAAGAGTGGAATCAGACATGGTTCTACTGCAAAGACACCTCCCCTGCTGGTGAGAATCCCTTGCCTGGCTTTCGTCCGGAGCGGCTCAGCAATACACACCCTTTTCCTCAAAGATTGACTGCCCAGGAGAGAAGCAAATATGCTCCCCAACTGTCAAAGCTCAGAGCCTTTATGGCCAACGGTTTAACAGGGGTTGATCTCGCTCGCTGTTGGATATCATGGAGCATACTGCCCCTTAGTCAGCGCTCCGGTTTGATGTGCGAGTATACTGACAGTGTTGATGACCCACTGCGACATTCAAAAATCCAGCTCTCCGATGAAGAAATCACAGAGGCTGTGAATAAGATGCTGAATGAACCGGAACATGTCTGCACTAGAACAGGCCTGCTTCCCTTCTGTGCCACCAACAAACCGCCAACTGTAAGACTTTGATTTTTCTCTTTGCTGAATCTGTTATTGATATCTTGTTTAATATCAGTGTATGTGTAATCAGGGCAATGATCCGTTTTGGAGCAAAAAACTACCGCAGGAGAAACCAGAAAAACCAGACAAACCGGAAAGAGCAACTCGGCAAAAGACTAAAGCTGCGAAGAAGACTGCCCACAGGAAGAGAACCACGACATCTTCTAATCCGGCCCCTGATGATGATGTGGATAATCCGGACTTTGAGGTAGAGCTTGACTCACTTGGTTTATTTTTCATGCATCTTATTGATGATGATATTTGTCAAGATGATGCAGAAGCCAGCCATGCGGATGTTGCAGAGGTAATTATTCTCTCTTCTGATTCAGAAACTTTGCCTTCACAAAAAATCCGTCAGGCAAACCGGAAAGTTAAATTTTCTCATCCTTTTGCTTATCTGGATCCTAAATTTCTTATGAAGACCCAACAATACGAAGCTCGTCGCACAACCCGGCACAGCGGCCAGGTAGTTACCTCCGCCGGTTTACCGAACAGTCCGGTTCGGAAACGCCATTCAGAGGTCTCTAATTTGCTTGTCAGTGCTTGTCCTAAAGCGGGCTGCT
Organism: Triticum urartu; assembly: GCF_003073215.2. NCBI lineage: Eukaryota > Viridiplantae > Streptophyta > Magnoliopsida > Poales > Poaceae > Triticum > Triticum urartu. The sequence goes on from NC_053026.1 coordinate 598,795,951, forward strand.
TTCGTCAACCTCTTAATCCATCTGACTCCGATTACCAGGTTACTTCCCACTCATCTTCTGGCGAGTCGTCGGCTACTCAGCTGCCACCGCGCAAAACGGTGCTTGGGTAAGCTATACTTATTGTGATATTTGCAGTACATCGCCTTAGAACATATGCTGTATTTGATTTTGTTATTCTTCTCAGGGCCAAACCTAGGCCAAGCAAGAAGGCCCTCCTGGACAAAGCGGCCGAAGAAGATGTCGTTCTTGAGCCAGGCAAGACACCCGATCTTGAAGCGGCTATTCCTGAGGATATATCCAACGATCCACCGCAGAAAGACGACGATCTTATTGCTGAAGAGAGACCTGTTGATGCCTCAGGTCCTGTCAATCAGCCCACAGACTCCATCTGGATTGAAAGCTCCACCGGTCCAGCAAAAACTACTAACAAGCCAACAGCTCCAGTGCAAACCGGCGGTACCAAGGATGGTGAGGTTGTCATTACTGGCACTGGCCATACTGAGCCAAGCAATCCTGTCACTTTGTCCAAACATTCTGCCAAGGAAGAATTTGCTGCCTTTGGCAAAGGCAAGTGGAACGCTGATCTGACGACTTACGCTGCTCTGAACGCCCAAGATATCCATTCCGGCTATCTGAACCGGCTGTATACCAGTCGCGACTATGAAGCCGGTCTGGTTAATATGATGAAAGATAAATATGAGGTAACTTCCATATGCTCCTTCCTGCTTGTATGCTTCCATTATTGCTGACTTTCCTAGCCCCCAAGGGCCCGTTTGTAATATTCTTTCAAACCGGGACTTACCAATATAAATCTTGAGCTTTGAAATTCGCTGATGTAGCCCCCAAGGGCCGGTTCAACTTAGCGTAGTTAAACCGGTACTTTAAGTAATTGAATTGCCGCATCAGAATATATACGAGCAAATAGCCATTAGCCCCCAAGTGCCAAGTTGAATACTTGTATTGATCTTGGGACTTTGTAAGCAATTGAAAGATGAAGATCGAATATGCATTAGCCCCCAAGTGCCAAGTGCATAACTTGTTATGTGGTTGGTACTTCAATCCTTGTACCGTTTTGTTGAAGCATATAACTGTCTGCATGCAGGCCGAGCTGAAGACGAAAGAAAACCAAATCGCCGACCTCCAAGAAAACCTGAAAACCCAACAAGCTGAAACCTCCAAAGCAAAAGAGGAATTAGCCAGCGTTTTAAGCGCCATGGAGCAGCTTAAGAAGAACTTCAAGAAGAAGCAGGTGGATTGGGCCACTGAAAAGTCCACTTTAATCAAACGAGCAGAAGATGCCGAGGCTACACTAAAACCGGTGGCGGATGAACTGACCAGTATAAAGCGGCACGTGCATACTATGACCACTGCTATCTTTGGTAAACCATTTTGACTTCTGAATTGACTCGGCCTTCTTACAGAGCTGCCGGTTTAACCCTTATGATATTTTTGGGACACGCACGGGTCACTTGGGGTCAGATGTGCGGAAAAAATTGAAAGCCGTCTACACGTTGGTCGAACAGCTGTATACTGGTGCACAGCGGATCATCTGTACCGCATCTCACAACAAACCGGCGCCCACTTTGATTCAAGATACCCTGATGAAACTGCCGGTGCTTCCTGCCCGGGTTGAAGAGCTAAAGAAATCTGCTACTCGAACCGGTGCGATCAATGCCTTAATGCGGGCAAAATCATGGGTGCCGGATTTTGATCCTATTGAAGCGGCTCAGGGCTATCCCAGCTTGAAGGAAGACGGGTCAGAGTTTAGTGAAGCGGATCTGCGAGCAATAAACCGGGGGAGGTGCGTCCGCTAGCTTGTCAACTGGCTGAAGAAGCAGACTTGTCTCGTTATCAAGCTCAATATGATAATCAGAACAAGCGAATAGCTGCCCCAATTCATGAGTCGGAAAATCTTATCCCTCCAATCCGTAAGCACACTTACGCTCCCGATATTGACCCGTCATTGCTGATCCATGATGAAGCTGTTTTTCAAGCATTAAGGGGAATCGACTGGACAACTGTTGATTTCCAGCCACTGGGTAGAGAAACGGAGGCTGAAGCGGTGCATGATGACCCACAACCATCAAGGCAGGGTGGTGACCAAGCTTGAACCGGAAGCCGGTTTTGAAACTGCCTCTCCTTTGCGAAAAACAATGATATCATTATGGGCACCATGTTGCCTTGTAATAGACTAGCTGTTACTTTTGATGTTGATATGCCTTCGTGCATAATTTGTTCTTCCTGTGGTGATGAACTTTCCAAAGCACTTTCTGCAATAAAAAACTCTTCAAGTGCCACCGTGGTTGTACCGTCCGGCGGAATATGATGTCTGCAATATATGAAGTCAAAACATCAAAAAATTCTTAAGTATATGACCAAATTTTGTGATACATAATACCTGCCATCGTTGAGCATGAAGTTGGCTTGGCCAATCTTGAAGCGGATTTTGCAAACCCACACTGTTGGAGGAGATAACAACTCCTGTATATATATGACGCTGGTTTACCTAGTAAACCGTGCCGGGTTATAATAAACACCGTGTTACTCCATAAGAGGATGCTAACAACAAGGATCAAACCGGGCAAATAGTCTCCGGATTGACGTGAACTGTGTTTCGTCAATTGACTGGTAAAAAACTTTGTCGGTTTAAAAAACGCAATAAGAAGCAAAAAAACCCCTTCAAAAAAAGTGTGAAACAAATGCAATGACAAAAACGTTTGCAAAAAAGGTTTATTTGAGCTGATCAAATGGCGTTACCATGGCCAAACACGACCAAGCTCCCGTTAGGTGTAACTATGGTTCTAGTCAGCTAGGTCCCCAAATGAAACTGTGGCATTTATGCCGACCAAATGGCATGGTCATGGTTCGGGTTCGACCAAGCCCCCAAGTGATTCTATGGCCTTAGGCCGATCAAGAGGCATGATTGGTTCAGACATGACCAAGTCCCCAAGTGATCTGGTGGCTCTCGCCTATCAAGAGGCATGGTATTGGTTCGGACACGACTAAACCCCCAAGTGATATAACATGATGCTTTTTTAAAAAGCGAACTCAAGGGGTAAACCGGAGGCCGCTTTAGAGCAACTTCGTGTAACCTCACATGATGTAAAGAACAGATACCCCGCTTTAGCTGAGGTTCTGGTTTATTATATTTAATCATAATATATACATTGTCGTAATATGTACATAAGTATAGCCAATGGCTCAGGTATAGTAAGGCCGAAGATGAGCTATGTTCCACGGCCTGTTGGTCTCCTCCTCTGATGTGCGTGAGTCTTTATTCTCTCGAATATCGATCATATAGTACAACCCGTTGTGCAGATTCTTGCTAACCACGAAAGGCCCCTCCCAAGGTGGGGATAGCTTATGCATATTAGTCTAATCTTGGATGAGTCGAAGCACCAAATCTCCTTCCTGAAAGGTTCTAGTTCTGACTCGGCGACTGTGATAACGACGAAGATCCTGCTGGTAAATCGCCGACCGAGCGGCTGCGACGTCACGCTCTCATCCAACCGGTCCAAAGCATCTTGCCGTGCTGTCTCGTTGTCCTGCTTCAATATAAGCGTCACACGAGGTGAATCATGACGGATATCACTGGGGAGAACCGCCTCCGCTCCATAAACCATGAAGAACGGTGTGTATCCTGTTGATCTGTGGTGTTGTATTGATGCTCCATAAACATGGTAACTCTACCAACAACCCGGCGTCTCTGCAAAGGAACCATGAGCCGGGCTTGAGCCTCTCAAGATCTCTTGATTAGCTCTTCTGCTTGACCATTGGACTGTGGGTGGCCACTGATGAAACGTCGCCGGAGTGCTCCCGTTCGCAGAACTCTTCATGGCACTTTGGACATTAGTACCATTATCTGTAATGATACTGTGCGGAAAGCCAACCGAAATCACCTTTTTGAGAACTGAACGCCGTGGCCGCATCACACTTGCTAACAGGTTCTGCCTCCACCCACTTTGTAAACTTGTCAACCGCCACCAGGAGGTGGGTCTTCTTATCTTTGGACCTTTTGAAAGGCCCAACCATATCCAGCCCCCAAGTCGCAAACGGCCAAGTAATTGGAATCATTCTCAATTCTTGAGCGGTACATGAGCACGTCTTGAGAACTTTTGGCAACCATCACATCGTCTGACCAGATCTCTGCATCAGCATGAGCAGTTAACCAATAGAAGCCATGGCGAAACGCTTTAGCCACCAGAGATTGAACCGGCGTGGTGACCACAATCTCCTTCGTGGATCTCACGCAAAATTTCACGGCCTTCTTCAGGAGACACGCAGCATTGAAAAGCTCCTGATACACTGCAATGATGCAACTCGCGTTGATGATAGCCATGGACTTGGATGCCGGATTATCTGCCGGGCCAGAATCTCATCCTCTGGCAACTCGCCCCGGTTCTTGTACGCCAGGTAAGGAACGTCCAATCGGAATAACATGAAGAGCTGCCCACCAATTGAGCCTCCGGATCAGGAATAGCCAAATCTCTTCACCAGGGATCTTGACCGACGGGTTGTGCAGCACATCCAGAAAAACATTGGGCGGGACCGGTTTGCGCTGAGAGCCCAGCCGGCTTAAAGCGTCCGCCGCTTCATTTTTCCGCCGGTCCACGTGGTCCACCTGATAGTCTTTGAAATAACCTGCAACAATATCCACCTCACGACGATATGCTGCCATGAGTGGGTCCTTGGAGTCCCAAGTGCCAGACACTTGTGAGCCACAAGGTCCGAGTCACCGAGCACTTAACTCGACTTAGGTTCATCTCCTTAGCCATCCGGAGACCATGGAGCAAGGCTTCATACTCAGCTGCATTGTTAGTACAAGGAAACATTAAGCGGAGAACATAACAAAACTTATCACCTCATGGGGAAGTTAATAACTCCAGCCCCCGAGCCTTCCAACTGCCTGGATCCGTCAAAATGGATGGTCCAATACGTGTGATCGGCTTTCTTCAGGTGCTTGCATTTCCGTCCAATCATTGATGAAATCAACAAGTGCTTGAGACTTAACCGCTGTCCGAGGCACATACTTCAAACCGTACGGCCCCAGCTCTATGGCCCACTTTGCAATCCGGCCAGTTGCTTCCCGGTTCTGGATGATATCTCCCAAAGGAGCAGAACTGACCACCGTAATTGGGTGCCCTTGGAATATTGTTTAAGCTTCCGGCTTGCCATAAAAACTCCATACACCAGCTTCTGCCAATGCGGATACCTTTGCTTGGACTCGATTATACCTCGCTGATATAATAGACCGGTCGTTGAACCGGATGCTCCTTACTCGCTCCACCACAATAGCCACGCTGACCGCCCGACATAGACAGCAACGGCTCCTTGTCAATGGGAGCGCGGATTGGCCAATTGCCGCTTTAAGTCCTCAAATGCTTCATCAGCAGCGGAACTCCAGGCAAACTGATCCGTCTTCTTCAACATCTGATACAAAGGGATTGCCTTCTCACCAAACGCTGATAAACCGGCTTAATGCGGCAATCCGGCCTGCCAGGCGTTGAACATCATTGATACACTTCGGTTTAGCCAGGGAGGTGATGGCTGTGATCTTCTTCGGATTAGCCTCAATTCCCCTGTTGGACACCAGAAAACCCAATAACTTGCCCGCCGGTACACCAAAGACACACTTGTCCGGATTAAGCATCATCTTGTATTCCTCAGGTTATCAAAGGTTTCCTTCAAATCATCAATCAAAGTCTCCTTCTCCCTGGACTTAACCACGATATCATCCACGTAAGCATGTACATTACGGCCGAATTTGCTTGTGAAGACAATTTTGTACACACCGTTGATAAGTTGCCTGGGCACTCTTGAGCCCGAAGGGCATAGACACATAGCAGAAGGCTCCAAAGTTAAATGTCATCTTCTCCTGGTCCTTAACTGCCATTTTGATCTGATGATAGCTAGAATATGCAATCCAAAAAACTTAAACGCTCACAACCCGCCGTAGCATCAATAATTTGATCAATACGGGGGAGGGCAAAAAGGATCTGCTGGACAAGCTTTATTAAGATCTGTGTAATCCACACACATGCGCCAGGTGCCGTTTTTCTTGAGGACCAGCACCGGATTGGCAAGCCACTCAGGGTGAAAAACTTCAACAATAAAGCCAGCTGCTAAGAGCCTGGCTACCTCTTCTCCAATCGCCTTGCGTCTTTCTTCGTTAAACCGGCGGAGGAACTGTTTCACCGGTTTGTATTTAGGATCCACATTAAGTGTGTGCTCAGCGAGTTGCCTCGGTACACCTGGCATGTCAGAGGGTCCATGCAAAATGTCCCGATTCTCACGGATGAACTCGATGAGCGCGCTTTCCTATTTCGGATCCAAGTTGGCACTGATGCTGAACTGCTTGGACGAATCGCCAGGTACGAAGTCAACAAGCTTAGTTTCTGCTACCGATTTGAACTTCAGGGCCGGATCATGCTCCGTAGTTGGCTTCTTCACGGAGTCATGTCCGCCGGATCAACATTGTCTTTATATACTTCAGCTCCTCGGTGGCACAAACCGACTCTGCATAGGCCGCATCTCCTTCCTCGCAACTCCAAAGCGATTTTGCGGCTTCCGTGAACCGTTATTGTCCCCTTGTGACCCGGCATCTTGAGCTGCAAATACACATAACAGCCGAGCCATAAACTTGGCGTAGGCCGGTCGCCCAAACAGGGCATGATATGGACTTTGGATTTTCACCACTTCAAACGTCAATGTCTCCGACCTGGAATCATGATCATCCCCAAAGGCCACTTCCAGAGCTATCTTACCAACGGGATATGCTGATCTGCCAGGCACTACACCGTGGAATACTGTATTAGACGGTTTGAGATTCTTATCTGTTAGTCCCATACGACGGAAGGTCTCATAGTACAGGATGTTAATGCTGCTCCCTCCATCCATGAGCACCTTGGTGAACTTATAACCTCCCACCTGAGGCGCCACCACCAGAGCCAACTGACCCGGATTATCGACCTGGGAGGTGATCCTCTCTGCTCCATATGATGGCTGTTCAGACCAACGTAGATAACGGGGTATGGCCGGTTCAACAGAGTTGACTGCCCGCCTCTGAACCTTCCGGTCTCGCTTGTCCAAGCTAGTGGTGAAGACATGGTACTGCCCACTACTCAACTGCTTTGGGTTGCTCTGGTAACCTGACTGTTGCTGCTGTTGGTTGTAACCACCCTGGTTGTTCTGACTATTTTGACCATTATGTCCGCCCGGATTACCATTAAATCCTGAACCGGAACTTCCTCCACCGTAACCCGGCCCGAGCCCGGCCCTGAGCCACCGCCAGATTCGTGATCATACCGGAAATTATTAGAATTCTTGAACTCCTGCATAATAAAGCAATCCTTCCAAAGGTGGTTTGCTGGCGCCTCCTTCGTCCCATGTCTTGGACAGGGCTGGCTTAGCAGATAGTTTAGGCGGTTTGGGTTAGGGTTGGGTGCTCCATTACGATTTTTCGGTCTACCCTTGCGTCGCTGGCCATTGTCCTGTGCGTTGGTATTAGCCACAAAGTCCATGTTACCATCCGCTTTACGCTTGCCTCCACCACCATTGCCTGCCCAGTGATGCTGCTGACCTTTGGAGCTGCTGTTCTTCTTCCCTTTCCCTGTCTTGTCATCATCAGATTCGGGATCCTTGGTACTATCAGAATCAGCATATTTCACCAAAGCGGCCATGAGGGTCCCCATGTCGGTGCAATGACGCTTCATCCGTCCCAACTTCAGCTTCAGGGGCCCAAACCGGCAGTTGCCTTCTAGGGTTAATACTGCGGTGTCAGCGTTGATGCGGTCTGAGGAGTGCAACACTTGTGAAACCCGGCGCACCCAATGAGTCGTTGATTCTCCTTCCTCCTGGACGCATGCAGCTAAGTCCACTATCGACATAGGCTGTTTACAGGTATCCTTGAAATTGCTGATAAACCGGGCTCGTAATTGGGCCCATGAACTGATAGAATTAGCCGGCAAGCTTTTTAACCAAGTACGGGCCGTTCCTTCAAGCATCATGGTGAAGTATTTCGCACACGCCGCGTCATCCACATCAAGCATCTCCATGGCCATCTCATAGCTCTCCACCCATGTCTCTGGAGGTTGATCCGCCGTGTAATTTGGTACCTTGCGCGGGCCTTTGAAATCCTTGGGCAGGCGCACGTTGCGTAAAGCGGGGATAAGGCAAGGCACCCCCAAAGAACTAGAAGTAACACCAGGTTCAGTCAAGGTGGTTGGACGAACCGGCGTGAGCTGCCGAGCCTGATGCTGTGTGGCTAACTCGGCCTCCCTGCGCCGCGGGCCCGGTCCACCACTCCCTGAGCGTATCAGCACCACCCGCCGGGTTGTTGTCACGGGGTGCCCCACGTCGTTCATTACTCGACACTGCTGGTTCATCCATATGTCTGCTATAGCTCCGGCTTGGACGGGGGGTCGAGTGGATCCGGTCGCGGCTGTACGAGTACGCTTCCTGTTGGGCCAAAGCTGTCCTCAGAAGTTCCTTGACCCGTCGCGTCTCTACTGCCTGCGGCGAGTCACCTTCAATTGGAATGGCCTCCAGCCGTGCAGCAGCGGCAACAAGATTGTCCATTGGGTTGGAGTAGTGACCCGGAGGTGTTAAAGCAGCCTGAGGTATAACGGTGTTTTGACGAGGCGGGTCCATCTGACGAGGCTGAACCGGTGCACCGGTCCCAGGGGCTTCTGCCCGGTTTCCCTCCAGCGGATTGCCAGCTCTTGGTCCTGGAGTGTTGAAAAGGTCTCTAGCCTCAAAAACCGGTGGTAAGCGGGATCGGTGCTTCCTCCTCATGACTTCATGCGACGCGCTCTGGTCCAACATAAGCCTGTAGGCCTGTGCGTCTAAAGCGGCCCGCTCGGGCCATCCTGGTGTCCTCAGCCGCCAGATCCGCCTTGGCCTGGGTGATCTGTTCCTTTACCTTTGCAATCTCCGCGTTGTGAACATCCTGATCCGGATTAACTTCCGCCATAAGCACAGCCAACGCATCAAATAGTTCTGATAGAACCTGAGCCGGCGGGCGCACAGGGCCTCCTGCCCCGGCAGCCGTCGCGCTGCTGAACCGGAGATCGTTGCCGCAGCTGTCGAAGAATGAAGCGCTGCTTGTGTTCCGGCCATGAATATTCCAACCCGGTTGGGCAGATCAGAGGGGTCCGGAATACTGTCGCCATCGGAACAGCTCCCAATCCGGCCATCTTGTAGCTGATAAAGAGATTCGGTTTCTCCGGTCGAAGATTCGTCACCGAAACAAACGACGGTCGCGCCACGAAATTCCGATCCGTCCTCATAACTTCCTCCATGGATGACTCCCACGAAGGCACGCTTCATGGCCGGTTTAACCCGGGCGGATCGCGCACGCTGAGCCGTCTCGACGAGGTCGGTGCAGATGTCCGGCTCAGGGCCCGGTTCACCGATCTTGCCAATGAAAACGTGAATGCTACCAAAGGGGACCCGGTACCCGTACTCAATTGAGCCGGCCTCGGGGCCCCAGCCTGCGTCGTCGATGTAGAGACGACTCTTAGTCATCCGGCCTACAGCGTAGCCCTCGAGTCCTTCAAAGCGGCCCTCCAAGAACCGGAAACCATCGTGCGATAGCCCCACGGTGGGCGCCAACTGTCGTGGTTTTGTCACGGCAGATGTCCTAGAGAAAGGACTTAGTCGTGGAGCCATCGCAGCGGGTTAGCTTGAAGGGGTTAAAGCGGACACAAGGACGCAAGAGAGTTTATACTAGTTCGGCCCCTTTGATGAAGGTAAAAGCCTACGTCTAGTTGTGATGGAATTGATGGGGTTTCGATGACTAGGGAGCAAACAAGCTTCGCCTATGTCTCGAGTTGTTGTCTGTTGTCCTTGAACCGCCGCCGGGTCATCCCCTTATATACACGGGTGACACCCGTCGGTTCACAGAGTCCCAACACCGGTCGATATTCGTATCCGGGTTGGTCTCTCCTTATTCCTAACTTACAATACAAGCTTATATACAACTTCCGGTTTACAGCTACAAGTCTTGAACCGGCTACGGGCCTTAGGCCTCATCTGCCTTCTTGGGCTTTATCACTTCTGGGACTACCGATGAAGTTGACTCGGCCTAGATAGGCCGGTTTACGCCCATCAGTAATATCCTCAACAATCGTCGTTGATCCTTGGATCTCTGTAGAGAGGGCCCTTATTGACTTAGGGCGCCTTGCCTTTCGGAGGCCATTTGGGCCCTTGGATTCTGCCGCCTGGCATTAGTTGCTTGACTGCGTCACTCTCCACGAGCCTGAGGTGGACGCTGGCCCGGACCTGGTTCGGTGGTGCCTTGAGCCGTCAGGCCAATTCTCCACCCAGTCCCTCTACCGGGCCATTGCACCATCCTCCGCCCCTCCCCTTACGGCTGTCTGGTCCATCCGCCTGCCGTTGAAGATTTGGATCTTCATGTGGCAATGGATTCGCGGGCGGACCCCATCTAGCGTGGAGGTTCGCAAGCGCAGTGGCCTGGGTAGTGGCCTTTGCCCGCTCTGTGGTGTCCACGAAGACTCGAATCACATCTTCTTCTCTTGTGTGTCCGCTCAATTCATTTGGAGCTGCTTTAGAGAGGTGGTTGGTGGCAATTGGTGTCACACCAATTTCCTCGACCTATTCGCCGAACTCCAGAACTCCCCCCAGCATTCTCGCCACATTAGGTGGCTGGAGATTGGGGTCCTCGCTTGGACTCTCTGGATGATCCGCAATAGACTTGTGATTTAGCGCATTCCGCTTCGACGTGCTACTGACGCCCTTTTCAAACTGTCTGGTTACTTGCAGCTTTGGCAGCCGCTTAGCCGCCCCACGGACCGGGACGCCATCTCTGTCTTCATCGCCGACCTTCGCTCGATGGTTGTTCGTCTGTCACCGCCGCTCCCTCCGCCAATCCCCAAGCTGGATTAGGGGTCGGGCCCTCTTTGGCCTCTCCCGGCCGTTCTTTTTCCTTTTCTCTTTTGTTTGGGCTTGTTGAGCTGTGCCCTTAGCAGAACCTATTGTACTTCTTGTTGTGAGACTTGGGTGTGTGTGTGTTGTGGACTAGTCCTTGTATGGGTGATCTGTGGCGGTTTGCTTTATCTATAAAGCGGGGCGAAAGCCTTTTTCGGTATTTCAAAGGTTGTGAGGGTAGATGTGCACAAGGAAATTAACTCTTATTTTCTAGGTAGACCAAATCTTCTAATTTATGTACTCTTGTGATGAAGTAGTATCAGCTGATGCAGCCAATCAAGTTTAATGTTCAGCAACAGATGCGTCAGCAACAAATCTGGCAACAGCAGAATGTGGACAATGGTTGGGAGGCTGATGAGCCATCCTGCAAACAAAATAGTACTCCTATGTCATGCAACAAAGGTAAATTGTTTTAACAAACTTAATTCCAAGGCTACATCTATCATTCATATAGTCATTCAAATACTAGTAAGACATGCGAAGCAAATGTAACTAAGTCACTCTGGTTAAAAGTTGTGATTTGACTGTGCCTGTGCTCTCAAAAGCCATATATTTGACAGTTGGATGGTTTTGGTTACCGTAGTACTACCAAAGATGGATGAAGAAAATATAGGAAGGACAAAGTACACTGCACAAGCACAAATACGCTTTATTTTTACCAACTTAACTTTGCAGGCATTCAGATGGAAGAGATGGGCAGCAACCAACTGTATCTATGTGTGTGTGTGCCTCTGACCCTGGTGTAGTTCATGTGCAAGCAGACTGTGCTGATCATTGGTTTGGTCTTTACAGTTTATTTTCGTTCTGTGTGCCGATGCCATCTTCAGTTAAGCATACGTTAACTAAAACCACGACGAGTAATTTGGAAAGGAGGGAGTGCTAAACAGAGCAGAGAAAGATAACAAGGTAAGCTAATTGGCCTAGCAACTGTAATATCCAAATCTAACGTACTACTCTCTCCGTCTCAAAATAAGCGTCGCTAATTTAATACAATTTTGTACTCAATCAGCGTCCGTTATTTTGGGACAAAGGGAGTAGATAATAACAAGTTAGGATCTTCAGCTCAGTTCAGGGCACCAATTAATCGCAAAATAATTGGAAATTTTTGAATTTTAAACTGTGTGTGTGATCAACCATGTACACGCAACTACAGGCAGGGTGTGGACAAAAGTCAGGGGGGAAAGAGAGTTGAAGATGAGATGAGAGGCAACGAGCTGATGAGACTCCCCATCAGTACTCCAAACAAGAAAAATAACAAGAGCAGCACCTGCTTGCAACCCCTTTACTGATTGCTTGCTAATGAGTGTTTACTGGACATGCTTTATTTACCAACTTGCCACAGCACAGCACAGCACAGCCACCCCACATGAGCAGGTCTCTGAACAAAAGGGGCATCATCCTGCTACAGAGTAGCACTCAGAGTCCATGTAGCAGCAAGCAGGTTGTGGTGATGATTGGTCTCTCTCTTCTTTCAAATTTGCTTTACCAACGTGCCGCAACACAATCACGACTCAAATGAAGACCCAGATGAGCAGCAAATATATATACTGTACATGTCTGTATGTGTGTGCCTGGCTCTGAGGGCAGACAGAAAGGGGCACATCCCACTGCAGAGCACACAGTTCATGTGGCAGCAGGTTGTGGTGATGATTGATTGATTAGTCTCTAATTTCCTTCATTTCAAATGGGCATCTGTCCTTTGAGCAAATGATCCTGGCCAATCTTCAGTTCAGATAAGGTACCTGCCCCCTGAGCAAATGATGCTAAACAATAGGCAAATTTTAGCATACTCCCTTTTACCTCCTCTTTTCACGTGAGAGATAAGAGTTCATAATAGATCTGAGTCTTTGATTTAATTAAGTAGTAGTCAGATTTACTCCTACCTTCTTCCCAAGTGAAAAGAGGAGGTAAGGAGGATAAGGTAAGCAAAGCTGCTAATTGAGCTACCAACTAAACCTGTCGCGGCTTGGCTTTACGGTATATATATATGATAGCATATTACTTCCCTTTTAAGATGAAGTGGGTAAGCATCAACACCTGCTACTAACCCTGATGTACGTAATACTACTGCCGTGCTTAGACTAATGCATGCCTCGAAGTTCTACTCTACCTTTGTTTTCGCTTCTCAATGTGCTTTTTGGCAAAAGTTCCATGGTGACCCGCGATTATAACAATGACAAAAGGCGCTTTGGGACTTAACAGGTCTCAACATTCCATATGCTACTAGAATTCAGTAGTAGTAGCAACTTTATGACTTTGCTGTTGGCAATTTCGACAAGTTTGTTCGATGACACACATATATAGGCCCTGTTTGGTTTCAAATAAGCCATCAATTTATAAGTCGAAAAGTGCAAAAAGTGACTTATTTTGCCAAACGGACCCAACTTATAAGTCACCCCAACTTATAAGCCATAAGTTGCTTCACCCCAACTTAAAACTTACAAGTCACCTCTTTTTACGTGGGTTCCATCACCTTTATATTAAAAACAAGGTGGAAAAGTGTGGTCAGATGACTTATAAGTCAGATGACAACCAAACAGGCGTGACTTATAAGTCACTAATTTTAAGTCACCTGACTTAGGGCCTGTTTGGTTCGAATAAGTCACCTGACTTATAAGTCAGGTGACTTAAAATCAGTGACTTATAAGTCACGCCTGTTTGGTTACCACCTGACTTATAAGTCACCTGAGCATACCTTTCTACCTTGTTTTTTTATGTAAAGGTGGTGAGACCCATGCAAAAGGGGTGACTTATAAGTTTTAAGTTGAGGTGGAGCAACTTATGACTTATAAGTTGGGATGACTTATAAGTTGGATCCGTTTGGCAAAATAAGTCACTTTTTACACTTTTCGACTTATAAGTTGATGACTTATTTGAAACCAAACAGGGCCTTATAAGTCAGGTGACTTATTGAAACCAAACAGGCCCATAGTATACTAAAATAATTAGATTGGGAGACATATGTACAACCAGTAACAAACAGTTTGGATAAATTCACCTCCTCTGTTTTCTGCATTGAGGCCTGATTTCAACCATGAATCTGTCACACATTTCATGAGGCAATCCTATATTCATTCATTCATTCATTGATCGTGAATGGATAGATGATCTCATCTCATCCCTGAACCCATGCATGCACAAAAATGAAAGACAGAGAAACCCAAACCAAAACACAAGTAACCACTACTAGCACTACCCTCTGTTTGCTTGCTTGTTTTCTCACACTACTTACAAACAAAAAGAAAGAAATCATCAAGGAGAACGAAAAACCTTGCTAGCTGCTTGCTACTGATGCATGGTGGCGTGCCACTGCTCCACGGTGCAGTCGTCGAAGTCGACGCTGCTGGAGCAGTCGAGCAGCGCGCTCTGCTGCTGCTCGTAGCGGCAGATGTAGTTGAGCCCCACGAGCAGCTCGCAGAGCACCGCCTCCGTCTTGTCCCGGTCGGCAAAATACAAGGTCTGCAGCAGCAGCACATTGACATTGCCATTGCCGCCGCCCCTGAGCTGCACCGCCTCCATCTGCTGCTGCTCGAAGCTCCGGTCGGCCTGCCACCGCATCATGTTGTGCGCCATGGGGGCCAGCCAGGCCAGCGTCTTCTCCAGCGCCTCCCGCCAGTCGTGCGCCAGGAAGGCGTCGTAGATGCCCAGGTTCCTCGGGAGGTGTTTTCGGAGCGACGACCGGAGGCTCGACGGCAGCATCCCGTAGAGGTCGTCACGCGCCTCCGAGCCCACCAGGTGCGGGTACTGCAGCAGCTTCTCCACGATCATGATGATGTTGGCGTAGTGTGATGCCAGCGCCGACCCGCCCACGGTCGACGCCGGGGCCAGCGAGGTCACCGTGCTCTTCGGCCCGAACCGCCGGTGGGAGTGAGACCTCCTTCTTCTGCTCCCGGCGCCGTTCTTGGCTGCTTCATGCTCTTCGCCGCCGCTGGACGGCGGCGCCACCAGAATCCCTGACCTGATCGCGCTGATGCAGCTGCTGGCGTCCCCGGAGAAGAAGGACTCGTCGTCCTCGTCCAGCCCGTCGTCGTCTTTCCATGCCGCCGAGCTGCTCAGGCTCAGGCACTCCATGAACATGTTCCCCCCGCAGTTCGACCGGAGCCGACTGGGATGTGGCGGGTCCGCGTCGGCGGCGACCCTGTCGATAATCGGCCCCGACTTGGCGGAGGTGACCGGGCCGGAGAAGAGCTGCCGGCTGTTCTGGTCGTCGTGGCATTGGCTGCTCTGGTGGCGCTCTCGGTCCTTGTGGTCGCAAACAAGGAGGAGGTCGAGGCCGCGCATGGGGTCGCCGAAGACGAGGCAGATGCGGTGGTAGACGGCGCAGACGGCGCGCGCGAGCAGGAGCACGGCCTTGTCGTAGGTCCAGCCCCAGAGCGAAGCGTCGCGGAGGCGGCGCGCGTCCTGGCGCCGCCAGCGGGCGCGCTGCAGGAGCGCGCGGCGGGCCTCGTCGGTGGGGAGCTTGCGGCCGACTCCTCGAGGTCGGCGAGCGCGTCCGCTCGGCGTAGAGCGCGGCCGTGGCGGCCGCGAGCCGGTCGAGCTGCCGGAGGAGCGCCGCCTCGGAGTGAGACGCGGGGGCGAAGAAGGGGTAGGCCGAGGGAGGGGAGCGGCCGGCGAGGAGGTCGGCGTAGACGTGGTCGAAGCCCTGGAGCGCCGGGGCGGCGCAGCGGCGGCCGAGGCGCGCGGCGACGGCGGCGACGCGGTTGAGCGCGTCGAGCTTCTCGGCGAGCGCGAGGGCGAGGAGGCGCGCGTCGTCGCCCGGGACGAGCGCGCGGACGGCGTGGGAGCCGAGGCAGAGCGGGCCGAGCAGGCGGGCAGCCTCGGCGGCGGAGAGCGAGCGGTGGAGGCTGGCGGCGCGCGACATGGCGTTGGCCAGCTCGAAGGACAGGATGCCGACCCTGCCGCTGGCGCCGTCCTTGTCCCCCTTCCTGCCGGCCTTCTTGTTGGAGAGGGTGGCCGTGGCCATGGCGAGCACCTTGTGCACCAGCGGCTCGGCCACCATGGCCTCCCTACGTGGACGACCTGGACCAGAGAAAGAAAGATGGGCTCGCTAGCTAGCAATGGAGGAGCATGGTGAAAGGGGGAAAGTGATTGTGCTTGTGCGGGAGAGAAAGGAGCAAATCCAAGCACCGCGACGGCGTGTGGATTTGAATTCAGAGCGCTCCCCTGGCTGTCTCGGATCTATCTCGAAAATCAATGGCGGAGCAGAGAAGTCAACACGTCGAGACAGTACTGGCAGTACTGTTACCAGACAGCAGCAGCTAGCAGCGCTGCCGCCATTACCCAGAGAGAGAGAGACAGACCAAAAGGGGAGGGGAGATGGGGGAGGAAGAAACAAAACAGAACGAAAATCTCTCTCTCTCTCCGGTCGGGTCCCTGCTTCCTTCCTTCCTTCCAGGAAAGAAAGAAATGGCGGAGAAGATGGGCGGAGGAGCTGGCCGGGGAAGGATGGATGGAGAAGACGGCGGATGTGGGAGTGAGCTCAGATGGATCCGGCCATGGCTGCCAATGCCATTGATGCACACTGCTGCTCCTCGTCGCTGCGCTGGCGCATTAAATCGCCATAAATTGGACGCGGGCAAACCAACAAAAGGAAACGATCGAGCTCAGCTCGGAGTGAGCGGAGCGCAGTGAGTGCAGTGGTTGGATCCGCAGGTGGGGGCCTGTGTTTCGGGGCCCATGTGTCAGTGAGAACGAGGCGTACGTGCCACGGTTGGGAGGGAGTCGTAGTAGTAGTTGCATTTCAAAAGGGAGGGCAGGCAGGTGCAGGTGGACTTCCTTTCTTCCTTTTTCATTGGAGCAAGTAAACTTACTGCAACATGTACGGTACTACCCTCTCTTTCTTTTATTGCCACGCATGAGTATCATTTGGGTTTTAACAAGTTTTGATTTTGCTGAGATGAAGACTTAGAGGCGGCAACAACGCTCGATCGTCACCCTAATAATACTCTGTAAGGGTCCCTAGTACAATTTTTTCACGCGAGAAACTTACAGTCTATTCATATTCATTCTTGATAGTAGGATCACATCCGAGGTAGGAAAAATTATAACCAGGTCCATGGAAACACCAAGTGACGACTACAAACACTGAAACAAGCCGAATGTGCGTCGCCATCATCATTCTAATCTCACCTCACCGACATTGGGCAAATCTTATTGCAGTAGGCAGTCGGAAAGTCCTTGTGCTACGCCCCACATGACCAGCATACCATAGCACCAACCATCGTTGATGAAGAGAGTCATAAATTAAAAGAATCAAACTTGTAAATACACGAGGAGACATGCACGGGATCGAACATGGGCGACATTAGTCCTATTGGGGGACATTGCCGCCATCACAAAATCCTAACAAAGACGCTGAGTGCCCTTCCCCCGGAGCCGAGTTCCTCCACGCCTTCACAACCCAAAGGCCGTCTAGGCGGGGTGGACCAGCAACAACACCGGCGGGAGAAGAAGGAAACCTAATAGCATCTACAATCAAACTTGACAAATCCGGCCTCTCAAACGTCGGGTCACGTCCGCAGACAGTGATCGGTCACGCCTAAAATTAGCTACTCTGCATCTGAGTCTCTCATATTTCAACCCCTAGATCCATACAAAAGCATGCATAAGATACGTCCATACCTGCGACAAGTAATTCGGAACGGAGGGAGTACGTACTATCCTAGCTAATCTTCGTTGTCGAAGATGTCCACGACGTCGGTGCCGGGTGCCGGGTGGACGGGCACGTAGGAGAGCTCTGGCTCCTCCTCCTCCTACTCGACCTCATCCATGTAGGCGAACATCTCCTCCTCCACGGTGTGTTGCGGCTCCATCTCCTACCGGCGACGGCGTCTCACCTCCGCATCTGACTCCGAGCGGAGGGAATCGAGGATGGCATGTTGCTCCACCTGCAGATCCACGTCCCCGGCGTCCCCCACATCCTCCTCCTCCTCCTCCGGATCCACTGCATCCGGAGGTAGCCTTGCGGCAATCCGGGTTTCGCGCCTTGCTCGGATCTGCTGAAGGAGCTGCAGCCAGCGCTTCGACGCTAGAAATGGGTGGCTGCTTGTTGGGCGGTGTGGGGGGCATGTTCACTAGTGGTGGCGGACGGGAAGTGGAAAGTAGAGGCGGCGGCGGACGGGCGGAGGAAAATGAGGAGGGGTAGGGTTTTGGTGCCGGCGGTCGGCTTAAATAGCCGTGCTAGGCACTACGCGGCCTATCGAAGCGGCTCCACACGGCTACATCAGTCTGACGGAGGAGACGAGTTTCGGACCGCCAGGTTTCCGGTGTGATTCTGCGTGGAACCCCCGAGGCCAATCTGACATAGCGGGCGCGCCCCATATATGCCCTGTATTTGGGCAGGATATGAGGGGTGCTGGCTAGTCCGGGTGTTTGAGACCCATTTGAGGCACCCGACTGGGTTGAAATTTCGTGACCGGTCAGTGGCTGGGCGGCCTACCCGGGTGTTTGAGGTAGGTTTGGAGTGTCTCGCTGTAGATGCTCTAATTTGCTAGGAGTCTTTTCTTGTGAAGGAGAAAAAAAACTACACCTTCACATAAGGCCTTTGCTAGTATACTTACTATGCGGAAATTCACGGGGGCATGCAGGTGGAGGAGCACGCACCTGCTAAACGCAACCCCGCTGCCCGATTGACTCGCGATTCACAATGAGTTGGATCGCACATAAGGGTACAATAAGTTTAAAGTTTTAATCTTTCAAACTATATGAAACTTATGAATTTCTCGGTCAATTGTATCAAGTTTCATAATTGAAACTTTAAGCTATTTTCTTTTGTCGATCATAGGGACTAAATATAATTGTCCAAGTGTATAAGTCATTCGCATAGTTTTAGATCGACAATTTAACTATCTAAATATGTATTTATATATGATAAAAAATATATATTTAGAAACTACATCCATATAGAAACCTAGTGATATACTTTTCATAACATATAACACATATTTAATTTCTCAAATTGATGATCTAAAATTACGCGAATGACTTAGAGCAACTCCAATGGGACGACCCATTTTGTGCGCGGCTGTCCGTTTGGATCGGCGCAAACAAAAAAACCGGCCAAACGCGCCAACCCAAACGGACACACGTCCGCTTTCGTCCGCCTGCCGACCCATTCCCGGTCCATTTTTTAGCCTGATTTGCGTCGGCGTGGACACGCGACGGACGCGCGCGCTCGCCCTCTTTCCTCACCGGGCCCGCTGGTCGGTGTCACATTGGATTCACACCCTCGCCCGCCTGCTTCGTCGTCGACGCCGCCGGCCATTTTTTCAGATAAAAATGGATACATAGATAATTCTAGCATACCACTAGTCGTCGCTTTCTGACTCCGACTCGGTAATGTCCTTCTCCGACGTTTGAATGTAGGCGTTAGCATGCTGCTCGTCTTCAAAGTCCCAACCCGACGTTTTTCTTAACTTCAGTTTCAATTGAGCGGCCTGCTTCCGTGAACGCCTGTCCTCCCGATAGGCGGCTCGCTCCGTCCTCCTTGCGTCCCTCTCCAACCTCCTTTGCTTGTCGAACTGGCGCTCCTCGACGATGTCCTGCGGAAAGCGTTCGCGCCACACCACCAAGGCTTCCACGTCCATCTCGGCGATGGTGAGGCGACGCTGCCGCCTCCGGTGGACACAACGATCCTCGTCGGTGAAAAGCCGCGGGAGAGGCGCCAGATCCTGCGCCCGTTGGCTCGACATGTCTGGAAAATTCATATCCCGACGAGGCCTCAGGAGGCGCCACGCCGCCGTGTCGTGCTCGCGGGCCGCCTCATCTGCGGTGTCGAAGGTGCCGATGATGAGATGTTTCTCGCGAAACCAGATCTCGGAGGAGAAGGCGCCGGAGCGGCGCTCGCGAACTCCGCGAAAATCCGAAGCGCCCAGACGACGGATCGACATGGTGGCGCAAAGGCGGCGAGGCTAGGGAGAGGGGACGAGACGAATGAGCGGCGGACAGAGTATGGAGAAAGCGCCTTCTTATAACGAGCGCCGGCCGCGGCGCGCGCGCGAACCTTTCCCGCGCGCTGGAGCGCCAAAACCAGCGCGTGGTAGGCCGCTTTTCCCCGCGCGCGAACCTTTCCAGCGCACTGGAGCGCCAAAACCAGGGCAACGGCATGGACGCTGGCAATGATCTAAAATACGCGTGGTCATGAAATGGATCGGTCCGTTGGGCGCACTGCCGACCCAAAGAGGACAGACGGCGAACGGATTGGCCGACTTAAACGGACAAAAGGCGGACGAAAACGCCGTCCGTCCGTCGGCTGTTGGAGTTGCTCTTATACACCAAGACGTCTTGATTCGGTGAATAAAAGTTACTCTCACTGGGCGCGGCCATTCGAATGCATGCATGGTTTATTAGTCCACTCAAGGGCAGTAGCTTGTGTAGATAGTACATGCATGCATGTCAGTATGTGTTCCCTCCTGATAAAATTTAGCAAAAGATTCATTCCCACTATCTAATCTTCATGCAAACCTCAAATTTTCTTGCGTGTGGCAGTGCGGCGTGGGGTTGCTTAACCATCGGAGTAACTTATTTGACAAAAATGGCGGTGAGAGGGAGACTAGCTAAGAGGACTTGATTATTCAATTGATCCGCGCGCGCGTGCAGTGCAAGCACTTTTTGTAGGCACTTTTTAATGTTACTCCTAAAATCTGTCTCTTGTTACTTTTTGGTTGGGTCCAGAACGTAAAGTTCCTTCCCTAGCTAGCTATAGTGGATACAATCCGGCATGAATGGCAGCTTCAAAACATGCAAAACAAAAAATATTTATTTGCCCATGCATGGCTGCATGCTGCTGCATCACGGACTGTCGGGTGAAACTCGCAGGTCAAACGGTCCCACGGACCAGTGAGTGTGAGTACCATCGTTGGGTAGTTTAGTTATACATACAGTACAGGAGGGGGGGGGGGGGTAGCTTAGCTAGGTTGTTCCAACAACCACATTGAAAAAATAGAGTCATTTCTTGCAAAAACAAGCTAGTCTGCCACCTGCAGAGCACATCGGCCTACAAAATTTTGGAGGTGTAGTTTCTACTACTACTGGGGATAAACTTTGGAAAAATTCTTTGTCCTAAAAAAATCCATGTCTTCTTCTGGCTGTTACAGATAATTTGGCCAAGAGAAGACATGTTGAGAACCCCTGCTGTTCATGTAGCAGTTATTTCAGACATCAGTGTTGGGTGTCTGATGCCTTGCCAGCCTACCAGATCTGCTTCCTCCTTTTTGGGACTTGTTTTTGTCTAAGCAAGATTGGTAGAATTCAATGCGAAATTAGCAAACCAATTAGTACATGAGACTCTTAAGCCGAAAACAAAATGTAGGACACTATCTGCACAAAAGGATAGTAGGAAACGAAACAAGAGAGTGGTCGTCATGTATCAACATCACGCACACATCTACCGCCGCCGTGTCGATTTGTTGGATTCCAATCGCAATACTACCACGCACATCCCATATGATGCACCAAAAGTATGTGGATACTGTCAATCTTCTTGAATTGAGCACTTCTTGCACGGCTGAGAATCCAACATCTCATCAACCGAAAGTTTCCTTGACGATGTGGACGCTATCTCAGTCCACGTCAATTCCTAGCAGCTAGCTAGCTTGTACTTCACTTTTGTTTTCTTCCTAGCTTGTATTCCACATTCTACTGACTACCGCACAAGATCACGTGTTTTGAACGTGGTGCATGTAAACTTGACACGCAATATATAGTTGGTTTTTTCCACCTGCAAAGAAAATATATTTGGTTTTCTATATTTACGTGCAATAATTAGTGATTGTGGGCATCATCAATATATCGTGTTTAGCAAAATAGTCACCGTCTTTATCAGTGGATAAATTCCTTCCCCACACAAAGATGTAGCTGCTGCCTTACTTTTACATTTTACAATATGAAACGGCAATATGCCAAATTTTATAGTGATGTGGCCGGAATCTTCGATGCATCGCTGGGTGACTGCTTACATAAATCCAAACGGGGCAATGGCAAAGGGAATTTGGGTTGGTCCCCGATGCATATATGCATGCGTGAGACGTCCTAATCATGCATTATCTTATCTGTTACTTACTTCCACACGATCGACAACCTGCCGGAAGCAGCCTGCTAGATCAACAGGCGATTAGGTGCTAGCAGACGTCCATCCAAGGAACACAATTCTATCTCTTCTCTTCACCGGCCGGCCTGACTGTCACTCGCGTCACGGCCGCTAGCACCGGTTCCGTTGCATTTGAAACACAAAAAAACAGATGCGACAAATCTGTAGACTCTTTTTCTTGTGAAAACATGATCCGTAGACTAAACCTCCGCCTATAGGTAGTAGACACATCCTAGTTTTTTCAGAAGGCATAAGCAGCGCCCGGCTTTAATTAGTAAAACCATAGAGTTAACATAGTTCAAACATTACACAAACGGAAATGTAAAAAGTAGGGATGCCAATCTCGTGCGATGGTTTCTTTAATGAAATGGGAGGTGTAGGAGGGCGCTTTGGCAATACAATGGTCGTTGTATTGATTGGGTGCAGGTGCATGTATATATAGAGTACAAGTAGGTTTTAACCTCAACTATATACAACTAGGAGGTGGGCCAGGATATATATATATAAATACATGCAACACATATATTCAACACCCCTCCCCATCCCCCTGGAGACACAGAGACTGGACCGAAACTCCTCGAAGACGGGAGTAGGCAATCTCTTAATCATCACGTCAACAAACTGTTGCATCATTGGAACGTGGAGAACCCGAACACGGCCAAGTGCAACCTGCTCACGCAAAAGTGAATATTGAGCTCAATATGCTTCATACGACGATGGTTCACCGGGTTGACGGAGAGGTAGACCGCGCTGACATTATCACAGTAGACAAGAGTGGCCTTGTGAACATCACAAAGCAACTCCTGGAGCAGCTGATGGATCCAAGAGCATTCGGCCATGGCATTAGCCACGGCCCGATACTTTGTCTCGGCGCTGGAGCGGGAGACCGTGGGCTGTCGCTTCAATGACCAAGAGATCAACGAGGGCCCAAGGTAAACGCAATAGCCGGACGTAGAGCGTCGGGTGACGGGGCAGCCTGCCCAGTCGGCGTCCGAGTATGCGACGAGGTCGGTGGAGGTGGAGGTGTAAGAACATAGTGCCACGTATGTAACGGAGAATACGCTTCACCAAGGTCCAATGGGAGTCACATGGGGAGTGCATGTGGAGGCACACCTGCTGAACAACGTACTACGGGTCCGGTCGGGTCAGCGTCAGGTACTGTAAGGCACCAACAATGGAGCGATAAAATGCTGCATCGGACGCGAGAGACTGTAGCATCGAAGGTATGTCTAGAGGGGGGGGGGGGTGATTAGACTACTTGACCAAATAAAAATCTAGCCTTTTCCCAATTTTAGTTCTTGGCAGATTTTAGCTATCTTAGCACAAGTCAAGCAATCTCCACACAATTCAAGCAAGCATGCAAAAGAGTATATGAGCAGCGGAAAGTAAAGCATGCAACTTGCAAGAATGTAAAGGGAAGAGTTTGGAGGATTCAAAGGCAATTGGAGACACGGATGTTTTTTGTTGTGGTTCCGATAGGTGGTGCTATCGCACATCCACGTTGATGGAGACTTCAACCCACGGAGGGTAACGGTTGCGCGAGTCCACGGAGGGCTCCACCCACGAAGGGTCCACGAAGAAGCAACCTTGTCTATTCCATCACG